>NC_057794.1:136106588-136222735 GCF_018294505.1 Triticum aestivum
ACCTTCTTCTCCCTTCGCGCGGGGCAGGCGCTTGGATGTATGCGCGACGCTGGGCAGGGCGCGGCGGCGCGACCACGACGGTCGTCCCGGCGACGGTGGCGGCGCGTGGGGGCTGCTGGGTCGGTGGAGTGTGCCTGCGTAGGGTGGGCGGCGTCGGGGCTATGGTGGTCCGATCCAGATCTGGCGGGCTGCTCCTCCGACTGGCTGTTCTCGCGGGCGGCGCGGGCTGAGGCGGCGTGGTCCGGTCGTCTTCGGCGGTCCTTGGGTGCTGGAGGTGGCCGGAGCGGGGGCGTGCCATGGTGGGGTGGTCGAAGGCGTCTGCGGCTGGGCTGGCCTCTTCCAGTGGTGCAGGTCAGTACGGCGGCACAAGGCTCCCTCTAGGGGTCCCGACATGGATGTGGGCTGCCACGGTGTGGTGGTGGCTCATGGCGGTGGTTTGGGTTGTTCACGGCGGCGGATGGACATCTCTGGCGTCGGCCCGTCGGTGTACCGCATGTGTCGACCTTCAATCCTTCTTCTCGGTCGTCCGTCCGCTATCTTCGTCGATGGTTGGCCCTCCCCCAACTGTGGTCCATCACTCGTCTCGCACCCGGCAGCAGGACCGAGCTCGTCTCGCGCCCAGCAGTATGACTGGCCTTGTTTTGCGTCCGGCAGCAGAACCGAGGTCATCTCGCGCCCGGTGCCGCAGGACGGGGCGATGGAGACCAGTTTTGGCCAGCCTATTGGGTCTCGGCACTGCGGCAGCCTAGGGGTGCGAATGGCGGGTCCTTTCCGCTCGTGTCTTTGGTTGGGGTAGCGGCGGATCTCAGGTGAGGTGGTGTCCAGGTATTGGATGCCGAGGCGGCGGCCTTGGTGGTGGGTCCGCGAGGCTCATGTGTAGAGCCCGTGGCTTTGGTGCTGCCCGGTTGCCATGGCCGTGTGGGCGGCGTGGTATTTGAGGTGTGGCGTTTGGTGGCGGTGAATGGTGGTCGGGGTGAAAACCTGCTCTATCTTCGGACGGACCAGCGGCGACGAAACTCGTTCCCTTCTTGAAGGCGTCGTCGTAGTTCTCGTTGCCCGTCGTGCTGCTTCAGGTGGTAGTCTTATGATGGCGACCCAATCTTTCAATGAGAGTGGGGATTGATGGGAACGTTGCATGGAAAACAAAAAAGTTCTACGCACACGCAAGATCTATCCATGGAGATGTATAGCTACGATAGGGGGAGAGCATCTACATACCTTTGTAGATCTCTAAGCGGAAGCGTTTATCAACGCGATTGATGTAGTCATACACCTTCACGATTTGTCACGATCAAGTACCGAACAAACGACACCTCCGCGTTCAGCACACGTTTAGCTCGATGATGTCATCGCCTTCTCGATCCAGCAAGAGAGGCGAAGTAGTAGATGAGTTCTAGCAACACGATGGTGTGGTGACGGTGGTGGTGAAGAACAATCTCCGCAGGGCTTCGCAAGCATAACAGAAACTATGATGAAGGATAAACTAGAGGGGGTGGAGTTGCCGACACACGGCTTGGTGAATATTAATGTGTTTCGGGTGCTAGCCATGCCCCTCTATTTATATGTTGAGCCCCGGGGTCATTTCTTGGAGAAAGAGCCTCCTCAAAGTCGGTTTAGCCCGCAAGGCAAGAGTCCTTCTCGGACTCCAGGACCAGACGCCAGGGTCTTTGGCGTCTGACCCCCGGCCTTCGCAAAACTTCCTTTTGCACCTTCCTAAAAAACCCGTGGGCTTTACCCCTTGGCCCAAATAAAGTGTTCTCGCACCAAAACATTTCAGGAAACATCTGAAACCCCTTGCATTGAATTTCGGAACCCTTCCGGAGACCAAACACTATTATCCCACATATTAATCTTTACCTCCGGACTATTCCGGAGCTCTTCGTTATGTCCGTGATCTCATCCAGGACCCCGAACAATATTCAGTCATCAACATACATAACTCATAATACTATATTGTCAACGAAAGTTAAGCCTGCAAACTCTATAGGTTCGAGAATGATGTAGGCATGACCGAGACGCTTCTCCATTCAATTACCAATAGCGGGACCTGGACGCCCATATTGGTTCCTACATATTCTATGAAGATCTTTTATCGGTCGAACCTTTATGACAACATACGCAATTCCCTTTGTCTGGCGGTATGTTACCCGAGATTCGATCGTCAGTATCTTCATACCAAGTTCAATCTCGTTACCGGCAAGTCTCTTTACTCATTCTGTAATACATCATCTCGTAACTAACTCCTTAGTCACTTTGTTTGCAAGCTTCTTGTGATGCTATATTATCGTGAGGGCCTAGAGATACCTCTCTGATACACGGAGTGACAAATCCCAATCTCGATCCATGCCAATTCAACATACACCTTTGGAGATACCAGTAGAGCATCTTTATGATCACCCAGTTATATTGTGATGTTTGATAACACACAAGGTATCCCTTCGGTATCCGGGAGTTGCATAATCTCATGGTCGAAGGAATATGTATACGACATTAAGAAAGCAATAGCAATAAACTGAACGATCATATGCTAAGCTAACAGATGGGTCTTGTCCATCACATCATTCTCCTAATGATGTGATTCCGTTATCAAGTGACAATACATGTCTATGGTCAGGAAACGTTAACCATCTTTTGATCAACGAGCTAGTCTAGTAGAGGCTCACTAGGGACACGATATTTGTTTATGTATCCACACATGTATTTAAGTTTTCGGTCAATACAATTCTAGCATGAACAATAAACCGATATCATGAATAAGGAAATATAGTAATAACAACTTTATTATTGCCTCTAGGGCATATTTTCATCAGTCTCCCACTTGCACAAGAGTCAATAATCTAGTTCACATCGCCATATGATTAACATCCATAGTTCACATCGCCATGTGATTAACACCCAAAGAGTACTAAGGTGTGATCACGTTTTGCTTGTGAGAGAGGTTTTAGTCAACAGGTCCGCAACATTCAGATCCGTGTGTACTTTGCAAATATCTATGTCTACAATGATCTGCATAGAGCTACTCTAGCTAATTGCTCCCACGTTCAATACATATCCAGATTAAGACTCAGAGTCATCCGGATCAGTGTCGAAGCTAGCATCGATGTAACCCTTTACGATGAGCTCTTCGTCACCTCCATAAATGAGAAACATATCCTTGGTCCTTTTTAGGTACTTCGGGATATTCTTGACCAATGTCCAGTGATCCACTCTTGGATTACTTTGGTACCTCCCTGCCAAACTTATGGTAAGGCACACATGTGGTCTGGTACACAACATGGTATACTTTATAGAACCTATGGCTGAGGCATAGGGAATGACTTCCATTCTCTCTCTCTATCTTCTGCTGTGGTCGGGTTTTGAGTCTTACTCAATTTCATACCTTGCAACACATGCAAGAACCCTTTCTTTGACTGGTCAATTTTGAACTTCTTCAAAACTTCATCAAGGTATGTGCTTTGTGAAGGTCCTATTAAACGTCTCGATCTATCCTTATAGATCTTGATGCCCAATATATAAGCAGCTTCACCGAGGTCTTTCATTGATTTTTTTATTCAAGTATCCTTTTATGCTATCCAAAAATTCTATATCATTTCCAATCAATAATATGTCATCTACATATAATATCAGAAATGCTACAGAGCCACCACTCACTTTTTTGTAAATACAGGCTTCACCATAAGTCTGTATAAAACCATATGCTTTGATCACATCATCGAAGTATATACTCCAACTCTGAGATGCTTGCACCAGTCCATAAATGGATCGCTGGAGCTTGCACACTTTGTTAACACCTTTAGGATCGACAAAACCTTCTGGTTGCATCATATAGAATTCTTCTTTAAGAAACCCATTAATGAATGCAGTTTTGACATCCATCTGCCAGATTTCATAATCATAAAATGCGGCAATTTCTAACATGATTTGCATAGACTTAAGCATCGCTACGGGTGAGAAAGTCTCATCGTAGTCAACCCCTTGAACTTGTCGAAAACCTTTCGTGACAATTCGAGCTTTATAGACAGTGATAGTACCATCAGCGTCTGTCTTCTTCTAGAAGATCCATTTATTCTCAATGGCTTGCCGATCATTGGGCAAGTCTACCAAAGTCCATACTTTGTTCTCATACATGGATCCTATCTCAGATTTCATGGCCTCAAGCCATTTGTCGGAATCTGGGCTCATCATAGCTTCTTCATAGTTCGTAGGTTCGCCGTTATCTAACAACATGACTTCTAGGACAGGATTGCCGTACCACTCTTGTGTAGTACATGATCCGGTTGACCTACGAGGTTCAGTAGTAACTTGATCCGAAGTTTTATGATCATCATCATCAGCTTCCTCTCTAGTTGGTGTAGGCATCACAAGAACGGTTTTCTCTGATGTGCTACTTTCCAATTTGAGAGAAGGTACAATTACCTCATCAAGTTCTACTTTCCTACCACTCACTTCTTTCGAGAGAAACTCCTTCTCTAGAAATGACCCATTCTTAGCAACAAAGATCTTGCCTTCGGATCTGTGGTAGAAGGTGTACCCAATAGTTTCTTTAGGGTGTCCTATGAAGACACACTTCTCCGATTTGGGTCTGAGCCTATCAAGCTGAAGCCATTTGACATAAGTGTCGCATCCACAAACTTTAAGAAATGACAGCTTAGGTTTCTTATCAAACCATAGTTCATATGGTGTCATCTCAACGGATTTAGACGGTGCCCTATTTAACGTGAATGCGGCTGTCTCTAATGCATAACCCCAAAATGATAAAGGCAAATCGGTAAGAGACATCATAGAACACACAATATCTAATAAAGCACTGTTACGACGTTCGGACACACCATTACACTGTGGTGTTCCAGGTGGTGTGAGTTGTGAGACAATTGCACATTGTTTTAAATGAAGGCCAAACTCGTAAATCAAATATTCGCCTCTGCGATCAGATCGTATAAACTTTATTTTCTTGTTACGATGATTCTCTACTTCACTCTGAAATTCTTTGAACTTTTCAAATGTTTCAGACATGTGTTTCATCAAGTAGATATACCTACTCAAATCATCTGTGAAGGTTAGAAAATAACGATATCTGCCGCGTGCCTCAACACTCATCGGACCGCATACATCGGTATGTATTATTTCCAATAAATCATTAGCTCTCCATTGTTCCAGAAAACAGAGTTTTAGTCATCTTACCCATGAGGCATGGTTCGCAAGTATCAAATGATTCATAATCAAGTGATTCCAAAAGTCCATCCGCATGGAGTGAATAGAGGTGAAGGTGTCCCGATGTTTTGATGAGATAGCTATCGTTTTCTGTGGAAGTCGACTTTAACGATCCGACTACGAACGTGCGAAGACGTCGCGCCTTAGCAGTCGCTAAACCAACTTTCGAGGGGTTATTGACCACGTCGGTGCACGATCAAACTGACCACGAGGGTCTATTTCCTGCGAGCAACCAAAGAACAAGCAGGAATCTGAGATTGCAATTTGGATATTGCGAATAAAAGAGGAAAACTTTATTAATGAAGGTGGGGTTCTGTGACGTCTTGGTCTGGTCGTTGGACACAAACAAAGTACACGAAGTTGCAACTTTAGTGAACTTTTAATCTAAACAAAATCCAAAGTCTAAACGATGCCCTAAGGGCTGTATATATGGAGGAGAGAGGGGGAATTTTGTGGCCCTTGGAGGAGGGGTCCAAAACTAACCCTAACTCTTGTTTCCCCACACATACGGACTCTAAAAACAACCTATAATCAAGTATTTAGAAATTACATGGGCTTGGCCCAAAAATAAGGTGACGCAACACCTAGAATAGCCTTTGTATGAAATTTATGAAGTGGCATCTTGTATATTTCTTCCAAGGCTTCATGCACTCATTATGGTGGCTTCAAAGTCCTGAAATCATCACTTGTAACTCCGTTCTTGTTCCCCTTGCGCATGTCATCATCTCCATGCTTGAACTTGCTCCAAGGTTCATCTTTCTTGTCCAAGCTAGGCCCTTCATTTGTAAGAAAAACAAATGTATCCAATTTAGGTAGCATCATATTCTCATGAACATTAGAATCGTTACCAAGAAAGGAAAGTACATGGTAATTCAATTGGCGTGCGCGAGCTCTAGTAATTGGTCCAGTATGTATAGCAGCAGGGGCTGTGGGTGTAACAATGTTATTGATGTCCTCATCATCCTCCCCTTCTTGAAATGAAGTCGTCCTCGACGGAAGCTCATCTTCCTCACCCAAATAAGGCTTCAACTCTGCAATGTTAAAAGTGTGACTAACCCCAAAATCTACAGGCAGCTCAAGTTTATATGCATTATCATTTATTTTCTCTAACACCTTAAAAGGACCATCGACACGTGGCATTAGTTTTGATTTGCGGAAATTAGGAAATCTATACTTACGCAAATGTAACCAAACAAGATCTCCAGGTGCAAATAGAACATGTTTTCTACCCTTATCTCCACCAAGTTTATATTTAGCATTCATACGCTCAATGTTTTCCTTAGTTAACTCATGCATTTTTGAAATCAATTCAACACGTTCTTTAACATCAAAATTAACCTTCTCCGAAGATGGAAGAGGCAACAAATCAATAGGTGCATGAGGTAGGAAACCATACACAATTTCAAAAGGGCACATCTTAGTAGTAGAATGCAATGAACGATTATAAGAAGATTCAATATGAGGCAAGCATTCTTCCCACATTTTCTTATTCTTCTTCAAAACAGCCCTAAGCATAGTAGACAATGTTCTATTGACTACTTTAGTTTGTCCATCAGTTTGGGGTGACAAGTAGTACTAAAAAGCAGTTTAGTCCCCAACTTAGCCCATAAACATCTCCAAAAATGGCTAAGAAATTTAGTATCATGATATGCAACAATAGTATTTGGCACATCATGCAAGCGAATAATTTCACGAAAGAACAAATCGGCAACATTAACAACATCATCGCTTTTTATGACATGGTATAAAGTATGCCATTTTAGAGAATCTATCCATGACAACAAATATGCTATCCCTCCCCTTCTTTGTTTGAGGTAAACCTAAAACAAAGTCCATAGATATATCCTCCCAAGGAACACTAGGTACAGGCGAAGGTATATATAAACCATAAGAATTGAGTCGTGACTTAGCTTTTTGACATGTAGTGCAGTGAGCAACAAAATGCTCAACATCCCATCTCATCTTTGGCGAAAATAAATGTGTAGCAAGTACGTCCTCCGTCTTCTTCACGCCAACGTGTCTCATTAATCCTCCTACATGCGCCTCCTGCAACAACAAAAGACGAACGGAGCTAGTTGTAATGCATAGCTTGTTAGCACGGAACACAAATCCATCATTAATGACGAACTTGTTCCACGTTCTTCCATATTTACAATTCTGCATTACATCTTTAAAATCAACATCATGCACATATTGATCATTGATGGTCTCCAAACCAAATATTTTGAAGTCAAGTTGTGAAAGCATAGTATAGTGACGAGACAATGCATCAGCAATAAAATTTTCTTTACCCTTCTTGTGTTTAATGACATAAGGGAAAGTCTCAATGAATTCAACCCATTTAGCATGTCTACGATTCAGTTTAGCTTGACTTTTAATATGTTTCAATGATTCATGATCAGAATGTATAAAAAATTCATTGGGCCATAAATAATGTTGCCATGTTTCTAAAGTCCGAAAAAGAGCATATAATTCTTTATCATAAGTAGAATAATTCAGATTAGGCCCACTCAATTTTTCAGAAAAGTATGCAACAGGTTTGCCATCTTGTAATAACACACCTCCTAATCCAATTCCACTAGCATCACATTCAAGCTCAAAAGTCTTATTAAAATCGTGAAGTTAGTGTCGGATTCAGGGCTCCGTAGACCCTTGAGGTTCGAACACTGGGATGCGTACGAAGAACTCCTACTCCCTGACCTGTCGGCCCAACGATTCCACAGCTTGACTCGATGAACCCAAAGAACGAGAAACGCAGAGATTTATCCTGGTTCGGGCCACCTTGCAGTGTAATACCCTACTCCAGCTTTGTGGTGGATTGCCTCGAGGGGATGAGGATTAACTAGTACAGTGGATGGACAACCTCAAGAGGTGAGGTGTTCTTGAGCTCAACTAGCTAGTGGGTGAGAAGGTGGTCTGAATGATCCCCCCTATGGTGTGGCTAAGTCCTATTTATAGTGTCCTTGGCCCTCTTCCCAAATGTTAGGCGGGAAGGGATCCCACAACGGCCAATTTCGAAGGAAGACAACTAGTACAAGTTATCCTGACAAAAGTAGTCTTCTCCTGCAAAAGGATCTGGTAGTGACGCTGTCGTGGGCTCCGTGATGACCTCCGTCCTGCCATCCCGGCGGTCTTGGTCTTGTTGCACCAATATGGAAACCTTTGCTTGAGTCCTCAGGACTCCGCGCCTACGCTTGCCTCCTTAGCACCAAAGAGGAAACTAGTACACTGCGCCCGCTGGCGCTTGCCTGGCCTTGGTCGTCATGGCTCACGTCATGTGAGCCTCGCAAGGTGCGCCGTGCATAGATATCTCCGCAACTCGGGAGCCATCCTAGTGAGGCCGCCCCCAGGAAGATCTTGGCGTCGCCCGCCTCACGAGGCTTGGCCCCTCGCGAGGGTCCTATGTTGTTGCTGCCGAACTGGGCCATACCAGGCCGTCGATGGAGCCACGCCACGGGCCGCAGGCAGGCAAATTTGGGCACCCCCGATCCTAGAACGCCGACAGTAGCCCCTGGGCCCAAGGCGCGCTCGAACTTGGCTTTGAGGCAAAGCCAAAGGGCAAGTGCAGAGCGCCGCGGGCCGCAACCGCCTGCGGCCTCGGTCGACGCGTGGCGATTGATGGGACGTGGGCGTCTCCGCTTCCCCACGCTGCCTCGGCAACTGTCCGACTTGATGAGACACCACGCATGCAGAGGAAAATAATCATTACGTGCCATCATGCTGACCGACGGTTCACGTCCTCTTGGCTATAAATGAGGGAAGGGGCGGAGCCCCCCTCACTCATCTCTGTCTTCTCGCAGTACACTCCTTCTTCTTCCTTCTCGCCTCGCCGCCTTGCCGTAGCCCCCATGGCGCCAACGAAGAGGTTCTCGGTCACGGAGAAGGGGAAGGCTCGCCAGGAGGGGCCAGGTTCACCGCCGCCCAAGAGGGGGCGGGGCCGCCCTCGCAAGCACGACGCGACCCCTGTTATGGCTCCTCGGGGGCGCGGGCGTACTTCTTCGGGGACCGGTGTCCTTCTCGGTGGCCGCAGCGGTACTTCCTCTCGTGGCGGGGGCCACTCGAGGTGGGGAAACCCTTGCACCGAGCGAAGGCGTGTCATGGTTACCCGACCTCCTCGGCCGTTGTCGGTGTCAAAACCAGCGGATCTCGGGTAGGGGGTCCCGAACTATGAGTCTGGGATCGATGGTAACAGGAGACGGGTGACACAATGTTTACCCAGGTTCAGGCCCTCTCTATGGAGGTAATACCCTACTTCCTGCTTGATTGATCTTGATGAATATGAGTATTACAAGAGTTGATCTACCACGAGATCGTAATGACTAAACCCTAAAAGTCTAGCCTGACTATAATTATGAGGATGTATCTATGGACCTAGCCTTCCGGTTTATATAGACAATGAGGGATCCAAGGTTACACAAGGTCGGTTACAGAGAAAGGAATCTTCATATTTGGCCGCCAAGCTTGCCTTCCACACCAAGGAGAGTCCCATCCAGACACGGGCAGAGTCTTCGGTCTTTGTATTTTCACGGCCCATCAGTCCGGCCCATATCCAATAGATCGGACACCCGAGGACCCCTTAGTCCAGGACTCCCTCAGTAGCCCCTAAACCAGGCTTCAATCACGAGGTGTCCGGCGCGCAGATTGTCTTCGGCATTTCAAGGCGGGTTTCCCTTTCCAAATACTCCAAGATAGTCTTCAGATAAAATGAATGTGTCTGGATCTGCAACACAAGTACCACACACGACTGCAGAGAATATAATATTTCATGAGTCTCGTCTGCTGACAATTTTCTGTATAATGACATCACGTTTGTTCGCTTGTTATTTCGAACCGTTTCCTGTTCCACGTTTCGAGGCATGGTTTTTATTGGCACGTTCTATCGAAGCAGAGATCGTGTCCCCTTATTGCGGGATCCTCATTAATACGAGCGTGGGTAACCCAACCGTTCCACTGGAAATATTCCTTGGGAATAGGCAGGTTTTTAGGCTTAGGAGGAGGCATTCAATACATGCTGCCTTTATAAAGGAACCAAGGGCCGTCCTTTTACGCCAAGCCTCTCGTCAACCTTTCCAACCTTGAGTTCTAGCACCCAAGGTTCGACTTCGTTGCTTCAAGCTTCCCCATCATGTCCGGACCCAACCCTCAAGGCCGATGGGTGGCTTCCTCCGTCACAGAGGAGGATATTGCAAAGCTTCAGGCGGCTAGATACCTGACCGCGGAGATCCACCACAGGCTCCCTGCTCAAGGACAGGTTATTCTGACCCCCAGATCTAGCGAGAGGGTTGTATTCATCTCTGACTTCCTCCGAGGGCTAGGGTTCGCTCTCCACCCCTTTGTCTAGGGGCTAATGTTTTATTATGGACTAGATTTTCACGATCTAGCTCTGGATTCTTTCCTTCACGTCTCGGCATTTATTGTCACGTGCGAGGCCTTTCTCCGAATCCCCGCACACTTTGGCTTATGGCTCAAGACCTTTGGTGTGAAGCCAAAGGTAGTCGACGGGGAACAGGTGGAGTGCGGCGGTGCTGTAGTAAGCCAGCTTACCAACACTCCCTGGCCAAAATGCTCTTTCACCGAAACTTCCAATCAATGGCAGCGAGAGTGGTTTTACATTATGGAACCCCGTAGCACCAAGTGGGCAGCTACACCTGCGTTCCGTTCCGGCCCTCCGTTACAGCTTGCATCATGGGTCAATAAGGGGCTGGACTAGGGATCAGTTGATGAAGTGCAGACTCTACATAGCCGCATCCGAACCCTCCTTGAGAGGGACATCGATCTTGTCAACGTGATTCAAGTAATGCTGATCCGCCGAATCCTGCCATGCTAGCGTAGGCCTCTCCACATGTGGGAGTTCAATCCGGAAGGGCCACGAACCATCCAACACTTCTTCGGCGCTACGCACAAAGGGATGTGGAAGATGTTTTTTGGGAAACGAAAACATTGGCCGGACACCACTAAAGACGTCGGCCTTGACTGCAACCGTCCGGATACCCCGACAAGCACTTGTCTTTTGAACACTTTGTAGTTAAGTATATCGTAATACGTTACCGAACAAACCATATTTTTTCAGGGTTGGATAAAGAAAGCGGAACTAATTAGGTGTTCGGCCCCCTTCCCGAAGCCTCAGCGGATCCCGTATTAACAAGGATGCTGGCCCCGTCACCATACCAGATATCTGCGAAGGAGGACAAGATGGAGAGCGGGAGGACCAAAGATGGCCTCCATCCCAAAGATATCTTAGATGTCGTGTCCGGGGAGATGAAAATCCCATCGCCCGAAGGCAAAAGTAAAGGAGAAACCAACATTCATTCCCCCTTTGGTAAGAAAAGGGCCGTCTCCGAAGATTGGGAAGAAAAGGCTCCCAAGCGAGGCAAGATGCCCCTGTCGGGCGGCTCGAGCTTGAAGGATGACATTATCGCCCAGTCCTCCAGTGAGGCCAAGCCTAAATCGTAAGCGAACAAGGGTGTTTTACACATACCCTGTTCCTCTCCTGTGACCAGGGTAACATCTAAAATGTATGCTTTTTGCAGCTCGGCACACAATCTTTCTCAACAACCATCTTCCTCGGGAGATCTTCTCCCAGAGATGATGGAAAGCGAGACGCCTCCACCAGTCTCCTCGCCCAATAAGGCAGATGACTTCGAGGTGTCATCCCGGAGGGTCTCTCCTGATCCGCAAGTGATGCGAGGGGTGACGAAAACACGAACCGAAGATGATACTTTGGTAGCCCAGGGTCCAGGGACCAACAATAAAGGCCCCGGACTGTCCGGCTTCCAGTCGGAGACAACTCTAGGGGCGAATGAACGGATCCCTTTGAAGGGGGGTCGTGCTGCTATGCCTGCTTCCGAAGACCCAGAAACGCCGGATATATTGACAAACATGCTGCGACAGGCGTCCGTCTCCGAAGACCATCGTACCTTGGTGGGTACGGTGGTTAAAAAGGCCCTATCCACGAAAAGTGGATTGAATGAGGCCTTCACGAGCCTGCTAAGAGGTTTCGAGGTTTGTGATGTAATGCTTTCAATTGTGTTTTATTCACAAAATACTCATACGTATAGATAGTATCCCCTGAGACTCTGATAGGCTTCCCAAGGGAGGCAATCAGAGAATCAAAAATATTTATCCAGGAAATAATCTAACTACTTGGAACACATGCTATTACCTCCCCTGCAACTGCCCGACCCGCGGAGGTTGCGGGTCTACAGCGGAAGATTGATGAGGCGGATGATGACATCACACTGATCAACAGGCGTCTTGACGAGGCGCAAGGTATGTTTTCGGGTTAGCCAGTACATTTATGCATGATAACATGAGCATGAAGCTGGAATTGTATACTGAGACATGCATAACTACAGATGGTGCTGCTACGGTGAAGGCCCTTCGGGCTGAGCTTGTCCTTGCCAAGGAACAAACCCGGATGAGTAATTTGGCTTCCCATAAGGCGGCTGAAGAGTTAAACCGAACAGGCTGTTCGGCGCCAGTGTGAGGAAAGAATTACTACCATGGCACGCAAGCTGGAGGAGACCACCGTCTAGTACAAATTCCTTGAGAAGGATAACAAGGCCAAAGCAGCTGATCTCGACAAGGCCTTACAAGAGGCGAAAGAAGCACGGTCTGAGTCTAGAGCGGCTCAGGAAGAGATCCGGCAAGCTGGGGAGATAGCGGCTGGTAAGCCTTTCTTATTACAGACGAAGTTCGGTGATCCAAAGTATTCCCCGCTTAACCAAATGTGGAGTTCTCCGGACACCTTTTTGGACCTGCCGAAGAGTGCCTCCGATGTGTCGCAATTTTATTAAGTGCAGGAAGGGTGTGCCACAGAGAAGCTTTTTTGGTCACAGTTCGACGCGCCAAAGCATCAGTTGTTACTAAATGAGAAGATGGCCCAGTGGGCCGAGCTCCAAAGGATATCTGGTTCCGCCATGAAGGACGTCATAGCCCGGTTGTGGCCTACTGAGCCCATTCCGAATAGTTACTTCAGTTTAGTGCAGCGACTTGTGGATGCGGTGCCGCGTATCGACGCCGTTAAGCATTCAACATGCATTGAAGGTGCACGGATGGCCTTTGCCCATGTCAAAACATACTGGGCCAAGATGAAGGCCACTGACGTTGCAGCGAGGAGTCCCCTCAAGGGTAAGGACCATCACGCACCCGAACATTATTTCAAGGACGTCTTAGAGGGTGCCCACTTGATAGAGGGCCAGTGCTCGAAAGATATGATATTTGAATGAAATGTATTAAATTGTAAGAGACAATATGGTGATAATATTATGATTTTTGCTTAAAAGCTTTTGGTTCCTCCTATGCGGCCGTTTTCGCATAATCTGAAAGTTTTCCAATCATCGGCTTCAGCCACCACGTGGGAAATACGGGGGTGTTCGGAAAAGCACATGATCACTCTTAACCCAACGTCTTGGTCCATGAAGGAGGTGTCAATGCAGTGAACGAGGCAATCGGACTATAGGGCGTTAACACTTTCACTTAGCCATAGGAGTTTTATGGTGGGTCTACGATATAAACCCTGGTATGTACGCTGTTATTATCCCAATGTGGTGCATTTACATGTATGACCTAAAGAAAGGTCCTTCGTGTAATACAGGGGAATCGCGAAAGATTCTGATAAGTCGTCGAGTGGTTGACCAGCTCTTGCCGCATCATGACAGTCAGTTTTCGGCTTTCTCTACTGAGGTGCTCGCCTGGGTAAACCATGGCACAATCATAGTAGTTCTCCCTTTACTACCTTAGCCGATAGAGCGGAACGCAAGGTAGCAAACACAGGAGCCGGACAACCAAACTATTGACCCAAGACATGATTCAGATCTGATGCATATAAGGCCAAACTCGCGACGCTGAAGTTTGCTATAAAGCTATTCGGACTGATTGGCAATTTAATTTGGTCCCATATCGAGCCCCTGGCGGGGCGTGTGAAATAACACAAGGAGCAAAATTCAATTTTTTTAGAGAAAAGTGAATACGGGGTATAGATTATATTCACTAGAACTTGAGTGACATGCCAATCATTGTTATGTATATAATAACGCCACGACTCTGGCTATTTGACATGCCAACGGTCGACGGCTGAGGTAGAAGGCACTTTATAGGCTCGCAAAATAGAGAGTATGGTCTAAAAAGTTGTTTTGGACCTCCTGCCGCACGTCTGCGCCGCCTTTCGTCAATGAAGGGGATCCTTAAAGGGAGTAACTTTTGGATGAATGTACAAACCGGAACTCCGATGGACTCGGTGCGATGACCAACCTACGAGTCACCTATGATAAAGGATAATGAAAAAGAAAAAGTGGTCAGAAAAGAATTGAAAAGAGGAGGGTTATAGAAGTACTTGTAGGCCCGTCCGTATTATGCCTCCGCCGATGCCCATGGTATTTTAAGTGCATAGTTATGTATGCGCGTGAAAGTGCGTTATATCGACTAGAGGGGGTGATAGGCGATTTTTATGAATTCTTCACTGAGGAATTTGCCGGTGAGGAAATTCCTTAGTGAAGAACTACTAGTAGCGGAATAAGTACTCAGAAGTAAACATAACTGAGGACAAGCATGGTCATCATGATGAAATGAAGACAAGCACAGAGTACTGAAAGCGTAATCACAGGATAACACAGGATGAAGACAAACAGACTGAAGAAATTAAACTGAGGAAATTGAGAAAGTCTTCAGTCAAAGTCTTCAAACAAAGATATGAACAAGCACACAACACAATTATGAGGAAATGAAAGAGTTGAGGAAATAGAACCAGTAAGCTTGGTGAAGACAATGATTTGGTAGACCAGTTCCAACTGCTGTCTCAGTTGTACGTCTGGTTGGAGCGGCTGAGTATTTAAACTCGAGGACACACAGTCCCGGACACCCAGTCCTGAGCATGCAGCTCAGGACACCAAGTCCTCACCGTATTCTCCTTGAGATAAGGTCACACAGACCTCGCCCAATCACTTGTGGTAAGTCTTCAGGCGACTTCCAAACCTTCACAAACTTGGTCACTCGGCGATCCACAATTCCTCTTGGATGCTCTAGACCATGACGCCTAACCGTCTGGAAGAAGCACAGTCTTCAAAGGTAACAAGCATCGGATCCACGCAGGATCAATCTCTTCATTGATGCTCAATCACTTGGGGTTTGTAGGTGTTTGGGTTTGGGTTTTTCCTCACTTGATGATTTTTGCTCAAAGTCCTCGGAGGATGGGTTGCTCTCAAATGACACGTGTCAGTTTCTCTTGGAGCAGCCAACCAGCTAGTGGTTGTAGGGGGCGGCTATTTATAGCCTAGGGAGCAGCCCGACATGATAAGACATAAATGCCCTTCAATGATGTGACCGTTAGATGGATAGATATTTTGGGACAGCTGGCGCATAGCACAACAACAGTCGGAATTTTGAGTAGCAAAATCCTCAGGGCTATCATGTTCCTCACTGTGTAGGCAATCCGCACTGGCGAATTCCTAACTCCTCAGTCAGAAAAAATTCCTCAGAGACCAGAAGAACTTCGTCTCTGTCGCTGAAGAATATGTCTGGACTGTATGAGATTTCCAATGGCTTCACTCGAAGGGATTGGTAGGTGTAGGATTTTGAGTTGAGCATCACATGGAAATTTTTCCTTAGTATTTCCTCGACCCCCTTTAATAGTACGGTGTTTCTTATGACTCAAGAAAGAGAAAATGACACTACAAAAACAAAAGTCTTCATGCTTCATGTTCCTCGAATGAATACCAAGTCTTCAAGGTCACACCAATTTCTTCACTTTCAAAGTCTTCAGAAAGTCTTCAGAGATTCAAAGTCTTCAGTCGAAGAACTTCATTTTTAGGGGTCGACTTTCTCTGTAAATATCAAACTCCTCATAGACTTATAGACCTGTGTACACTCACAAACGCATTAGTCCCTTAACCTATAAGTCTTCAATACACCAAAATCACTAAGGGGCACTAGATGCACTTACAATCTCCCCCTTTTTGGTGATTGATGACAGTATAGGTTAAGTTTTCAACGGGGATAAACATATGAAGTGTAAGTACTGATATTGAGGAATTTGATTGCAAGATATAGAAGAACTCCCCCTGAAGATGTGCATAGTGAGGAATTTGCTTTTGAAGCAATGCACACTTGAAGAGTTGATTCAAGGAGATCTCCCCCTATATCGTGTAATTCATACACGCATTTGACATATAACAGAGAAGAATTTGAAATGCATGATGAAATATGGTGACTGATGTAATTCAGCATGCGTGCATTAGCATATATGAGGAATAAGCATGCAGAAAAACATATCAGAAGTATCAGAGCACCATCGGGTTTAAGTTTACAACTCAATCTGATAAAGTCTCAGAAGAACGAGAGTTGCAACCTAACACAAAAAAATGCCCATATAGAAAGACCCGCTTGAAGACTAACTCAAAATTCTCCCCCTTTGTCATCAAATGACCAAAAGGATCGAATATGAGGACTAACGCCCCTGAAGAATATCAAGTTGATGAAGGAGCGCCAACGTTGTTGGGGTCGTTTGTTGTAGTAGGGCCTACCGCAGTGTCGTCCAAGTCTTCATTCTCATCAGTGTCGTGCGATGAAGAAAATGAGCTGGCCACCAGAGAAGGAACCTTGACCTTCTTGAATTTCTTCGGTGGAGGTGCAGACCAGTCAAAATCTTCCTTGAGACCCATTTTCTTCAGATCGTCTTCACCATACAGATGTGATAGTATTGCCCAGGTGCGACTGAAAACTTCATGGAGGTAGTAATGGTTTTTCTTCACTGCATTGTGTGTAGCAGTCATGTTGTGAAGAAATGAACCAAACTGACGCTTAACCCATTTATGATTTTGATCCACCTTCTGGTGAAGACTAAGCAGAAGCTCACGATCAGTCATCACACGAGGAGCAGTGGCTTGAGGAGTAGACTTGGGTGCATTGGCAGAGTCATGTGTGGCAGAGTCATCATTGGTGGAATAAGAGGCAGCTTTGCGAAACTGACCATCCAATGGACGAATGCCTTCATCTATAACAGTTGGTGCCTTGCCCTTTTCATCAACTGACGAATAGGTCTACTTGAGGACTTCAATCGGGGGCAAGTAGCTGAGATGATTCTGAAAATCAGCTTTGTAGTTGAGTGAAGACCTTGTCCTGAGGAATCTCATAATCCAAGGTGCATAAGGCTTCAGCTCAAACGGAGACAGTGCAACATTTGCCAGAGTCCTCATGAAGAAATCGTGATAATTGACAGGAATGCCATGAACGATGTTGGATACCAGATTCTTCATGATGCCAACAATTTCCTCATCAGACGAGTCGTGGCCTTTGATAGGACTCGTTGTCCTCGTAAGAATACGATAGACAGTTCTGGGCACATAAAGTAATTTCTTCACGAGGAGTTTGGTTCTTGGTGCCTGGCCTGGCTTCAAAGGTTTCATCAGAACCTGCATGTAGTGATTTGTAAGCTCATGTTCACTGCAGATGCAACGAGCTTCTTCAAGGGGAGGACTGAGTGGTAAGGCACAAAGCAATTCAGAAGCTGGTGCAGTGTAGTGAGTGTTTTCAGACATCCAGTCTAGCACCCATGAATTCACATCTTCAGAATCTCCTGTGATGTGCAATGTTGCATAAAATTGAAGAATCAGTTCTTCATTCCAATCACAGATGTCAGAGCAAAAATTTAACAGTGCAGCGTCGTGAAGAACACTGAGGACTGGTGCGAAGCACGATAGAGATTCCATATCCACGTGAGGAATGTGCTCATGGTAGAAGATTTTCTCTTTGTTGAACAGCACTGAGGAATAGAAATTGGCTTGACTAGCAGTCCAGAAACGCCTCTTCCTAATGCGAGCAGAGTTATAAGGGTTGTAGTCTTCGAAGAATACATGCTCGCCGAAGAAATCATCAGCCTTGAACTTTTGCTTGCGTGAGAATGGATCCTTTGGCTTGGGCAGAGGAGTCTTAGTGAGTTGCATCAGGCCTCAGGAATCGCAATCTCAGGTTCTTCAGGCTGAGGAATTTCTGGTTCCTCTTCAGTGGCAGTCTGTGTCTTCATATGTTCAGCAGCAGCAGTTTCTTCAGCACTAGTGGCTGGAATTTCTTCACGCACAGATGAAGTGGGGTGAGTTTCTTCAGAGCCCATTTGAACAGTTTGTGCAGGTGACTGAGGTATTTGCTGCAACGGTGTGAACATTGGACAGTTTGGATGCTGACTTTCCCAGAATTCATCACTTATTACTGGTGTGGAGCAGCCAACGTCCATATCTTCATCTTCCATTTCTTCAATACCAGCCTCTTCATCTGTGAACTGAGGCATAGGCGAGGAAATAACTGGTGTTGAAGGGATCGCATCCACTTCAATTTCTTCATCAATCTGCTCTAACGAAGCAGCAGAATGATTTTCTTCATCAGATCCGCTAGGGATCTCATATTCTTCACCAGAAGGAACAAGGTCCTTTGATGGCATGGTTGAGATTGGAACAGCATCAATGAGATTAGCAAATGAACTGGTCAAAGGCTTCATCTTCTTCGGAGCTGAAGAATCTAAAGTAGCTGATGCTTTCCTTTTCTTCACTGCTGCACGCTCTGCAGCCTTGGTCTTCTTCACATCTAATGCAGATGGAAGGATCGGAGTTGGTGTTGGCGCAGGAGGAGCAGAGGAATCTGGTTGATTTTCTTCAGGCACAACTGATGCAGTTGCCCTGATTTCTTCAGTTTCTTCAGGCGCACCACTAGTGGATGCCCTGACAATTTCTTCAGCGGCTGGAATGCAGTCATCAGCCCTGGAACTCACATTTTCTTCAGCAGCCTGATTTTCATCAACGGTGCTGGCATGTTCTTCAGTCAGCTGAGCAGATGCTTCAGCCTGAGGAATTTCTTGTTGTGTTGGGGCAACAACATTTGAAAGTGAACTGTTCAATTATCTTTACAAATCTGACTTTGGCTCCTTGCCAATCAGCATAGTAAGCTTTGAAGTCATCGCTGAGGGTTTTGATTTTAGATTGGATTTTTACAAGTTCATCAGTTGTCATAGCGACAACGTTGTTCTTCAGAAATTTCTCCTTCTTGTATTGTGCTTTCTTGATCTGCTTGGCCTTCTCATATTTCCATTTTTCTTCTTGGATGAAATGGGCCAGCATGTGACTTTGGCCAGGAGTCAGCTTGAAATCAGGCATGAGAGTGTTGGGGTTCTTGTGCCAAACATCAATGTATTCGAGGATCAACTTGGGATCCAAAAGAAGTGGCACATTTGTTCCCTTGGCTCTAGCGGCCCTGACTTGCCTATCTCTGATGATTTCAGCAAGTTCATCAACATCAGCTTCGTCTTCTTCAGACGGCACTTGGAAGGCGACCTGCTTCTTCTGAGGACTTGGGCGAGGACCTCGTCCAGCAGTGGCCTTTGTCTTCAGTAGAGAGGGTCCCATTGAGGAATTTGGTGCAGCTGAGGAACTAGCTGAAGCTCCTGAGGCAATAGAGGTGCCTGTAGTCCTTTGGCACGTGGCCATTTTCTTCAGTTGAGGAATTTGAACAATTGAATTCTCTGAAGAAGTATGCAACTTATCTTCGAGGAACGCCACAAATGAGTTAAGTTGATGAGAACCTAGTGATTCAGTGGCTGACATGAGTACCTGTGAACAGAGTATAGTTGCGAGGAATTTGAAGAGGTCATATGCGTTCTCAGAAGGTTTTGTAAAAAGAACAAGTTTGAGGAATTTGACCAGATGAGTCTTGAAGAATTTCACTAAGCGTTCTTTGTCTTAGGTTCCAGAGATGTGTAGATCATAAATCCACACATTTGAGGAATCTTGAAGAAAAACATAGCTTAGAGAAACGAATCATGAACAGATGATATGTGAGGTGTTTTAGTGTGTGACGATATGAAGAAAAACACCTTTGAAGATTTTGTAGATAATCATTCGAATCAACGAGGGTAGTAAAAGTAACTTTTAATTACCCTGGATGAAGAACACGGCGAACAGTGAGGTGGAGAGGTGAAGTTCATTTGTGTAGATCTTCCACGCCCTAACACAGTGGAGGAAGACAGCTACGGCGGCAGCGGAGTGAAGATTTCCACGGCCGGCGCGAGTACGGCGGCGATGAGGTTGAGGCAGTGAAGCTCTTCCTCACCGGCGACGATGAAGTAGCGGTGGCGCTAGGGTTTGAGAAGCTCGAGCTGGAGAGAGGTCGAGCGGAGTAAAGGAAGTGAGGAAGGGAAAGAGGGGTATTTATAGGCACGGTGAAAAACTGTTCGCCCGAAGAAATTGGACGAACGTGCCCCTGACCCTTCTCATTCGCTTGACATGTGTCACCCATGTACTGAGAGGTGGAGATCGTGTGCAATCGTGGGTGAATGGATAAGTGTATCGTGGGATGCAGAACGGATTGAGCGGCAAAGCCGAAAATTTAGATAAGATAGGTTTTAAAGTTCCGTTCGCAATTTCTTCAGCTGACAAGGACATAGTGAAGATTTTGAACGAGTTTCAAATAGAACGCACATGAAGAATTTGTGAACAGATTGGGTTGAGTATAGCATAGAGGAGGAAAGGGTCCGATCACATTCACTTAGCAGAAAGACCAACTTGAAAAATTAGCAATAAGTGAATACTGTAGAGGACACAAACTCACACACACACACACACACACACACACACACACACACACACATATATATATATATATATATAGCCAATGAAGAAAAACGACGGAAACAGTGAAGACAATGCAAAGTTGAAGAATATGAACAATTGAGGAATTTCAACTTTTGGTGGTGGCGTGACCCACCATATAAGAATGATGATTTCAGACACCGCGTACAATTATCGTAGGGTTCTGAGAATTAAATTCTTCATTAATTTCTTCACACTAAGACTGTTATTCTTCATTGATTGAAGAAAAAACGTTTCTTCATGTGTTGCACATCTAAGTCATCAATTTTGCATACGTGTTAGGATGAGTGTCCTTTTCAAAGAACATTGGAAGATTCTAGGATATTTAGCTCACACCGCAACTTGCTAAATCTCTTCTCATCCAAGGGCTTTGTGAAGATATCGGCTAGCTGTTCTTCAGTCTTCACATGCTCAATAGAAATGTCGCCCTTCAACACATGATCACGAAGAAAATGATGACGAATATGAATGTGCTTAGTCTTCGAGTGTTGAACTGGGTTGTGAGCAATCTTGATGGCACCCTCATTGTCACAGAAGAGAGGCACATTCTTCATGTTGATGGCGCCGTAGTCCTTGAGAGTTTGCTTCATCCATAGCAATTGAGCACAGCAAGAACCAGCGGCAATATACTCAGCTTCAGTAGTAGATAGTGATACGCAATTCTGTTTCTTCGAGGACCAACAAACCAAAGATCGTCCAAGGAAATGACATGTACCAGATGTTGACTTGCGGTCCACACGATCACCAGCATAGTCAGAGTCAGAATATCCAATGAGATCAAAAGCCGAGCCCTTGGGGTACCATAATCCAAGTGTTGGTGTGTGAGCTAGATATCGAAGAATATGCTTCACAGCCTTATGGTGTGATTCCTTCGGTGTAGCTTGAAATCGGGCACACATGCAAACAATAAGCATTATGTCTGGCCTAGATGCACATAAGTACAATAAAGAGCCAATCATGGAGCGGTATACCTTATGATCAAAGTCGATACCATTTTCATCAGTGCACAGATGGCCATTTGTGGGCATAGGAATTTTGACGCCTTTTCAATCTTGCATGCCGAATTTCCTCAGTACATTCTTGAGGTATTTCTCCTGAGATATGAATATGCCATTGCGTTGTTGATGAATTTGAAGACCTAAGAAGAATTTCAACTCTCCCATCATAGACATTTGATATTCTTCAATCATCATATAGGCAAATTCATCACTATAACGTTGGTCAGTACAACCAAAGATAATATCATCAACATATATTTGGCACACAAACAATTCACCATCACAAGATTTAGTGAAAAGAGTGGGGTCGAGTGAACCGGGTTTGAAGCCTTTCTCCATGAAGAATTCCTTCAATGTGTCATACCACGCCCGTGGGGCCTACTTGAGGCCATAGAGGGCCTTGTTGAGTCTGAAGACTTTGTCAGGATTCTTCGGATCTTCAAAACCTGGGGGTTGAGCAACATATACTTCTTCCTCAAGCTTACCATTGAGGAATGCACTTTTGACATCCATTTGATATAAAGTGATATCATGAGGGTTAGCATAAGCAAGTAATATGCGAATAGCCTCAAGTCTAGCAACATGTGCAAAAGTTTCATCGAAGTCAATTCCTTTAACCTATGTGTAGCCTTGAGCTACGAGCCATGCCTTATTCCTCACCACAAGGCCATTTTCATCTTGCTTGTTGCGATAGATCCACTTTGTGCCAATGATATTGTGCTTGCGAGGATCTGGACGTTTGACCAGTTCCCAGACATTGTTGAGCTCGAACTGATGTAATTCTTCTTGCATGGCCTGAATCCACTCAGGCTCCAGAAATGCTTCATCTACCTTAGTGGGCTCTGTGATAGAGACAAAAGCATAGTGCCCACAAAAGTTAGATAAATGTGAAGCTTTTGAGTGTGTGAGAGGACCTGGCGCTTTGATGTCATTGATGATCTTTTCAACTTGCACTTCTTTTGCAATGCGAGGATGAGCTGGTTGTCATTGAGGAATTTGATCAGCATTCTCTTCAGCACCATATTTTTCAGTATTTTCTTCAGGTGCATTAGCTCGACGTTCTTCATGTTCTGGAATGAATTCTTCAGCAGATTCTTCAGTAGGAATGACATCCTCGGTAGCCTTGAACTTGATAGTTTCCTCAGGTGCTGGTTCATCTATCACAGTAGGTAGGTGCTCTCTTTGCGAGCCATTAGTTTCAATGAACCGCACATCTACAGGTGTGCGAGTCCTGTCCGTAACCATGCATAAAACCTTCATGTGCTTTCGGTGCAAATTTTGAGTTGTGATGAGGATCTCTAATCCAACATTTAGCACCGAAGACTTTGAAATAACTTACATTGGGTTTCTTATCAGTGAGGAGTTCATAGGCAGCCTTCTTGAAGAATTTGTGAAGATATACTCTATTGATGATGTGGCATGCAGTATCAATTGCCTCAATCCAGAACCGACGAGGCGTTTTGTATTCATCAAGCATAGTGCGATCCATCTCAGCAAGAGTCCTGTTCTTGCGCTCCACGACGCCGTTCTGCTGAGGAGTGTAAGGAGCAGATAACTCATGAGTAATACCAAGTTCATCAAGATAGTCATCTAGACCAGAATTCTTGAACTCGGTTCCATTGTCACTTTTGATGTGCTTGATCTTCACACCAAAGTTGGTTGAAGCTCTCGAGGAAAATCGTTTGAAGACTTCCTGCACTTCATGTTTGTAAGTAACAATGTGTACCATGTGTATTGAGAGTAATCATCAACAATAACAAAGCCATATTGAGATGCATCATTTGAAACAACAGAATAATGATTAGGACCGAAGAGATCCATGTGAAGCAGTTCAAATGGACAAGTAGTGGTCATGATAGTCTTTGCTGGATGCTTAGCCTTTGTCATCTTCCCAGCTTCACAGGCTCCGCATAGGTGATCCTTGAGGAATTTGACATTCGCAATGCCAATGACATGCTTCTTCTTCGCAAGAGTGTGCAAATTCCTCATGCCTGCATGACCAAGTCGTCGATGCCAGAGCCAGCCTTCTGAAGCTTTTGCAAGTAGGCACACGGCTGGTTGTGGTCCTGTAGAGAAATCAACAATATACAGGTCTCCTCTCCTATAGCCTTTGAAGACTTTGGAATTGTCAGCTTCCATAACCACAACACAACGGTACTTGCCAAAGACAACAACCATATCGAGATCGCAAAACATTGAGACATACATGAGGTTGTATCCTAAGGACTCGACAAGCATGACTTTGTCCATGTGTCGATCCTTTGTGATCGCAACCTTACCTAGACCCAATACCTGACTTTTGCCTTTGTCAGCAAAGATGATGTGCTTCAGATGCGACGGAGATAATGGAGCATCCATCAATAGATTCTTGTCACTAGTCATGTGATTTGTACATCCACTATCGAGGACCCACTCAGTGGCTTTGGGTTGATCATCCTGCAGATGAATTAGTGCAGCTTACAAACTCATATACTTCATCAGTGAAGAATATGACATCAATTCATCAGATCAATTTCATCAAGCAAAAGAACAGATAAAGCAATATGAGGACGTGAGAAATGAAGGTTCATTTCTTCATGATTAGCCTGTGTCCTATCAGGCATGCTCAGGTCTCCAGCAAATTCTTCACACGATTACGTACGTTTGGAGACCTGGCCCTGCAGAAGAGATTAGTTCTTTTTCTTCACCACCCACATCTGAAGGGGTGGCAAAGAGTTCATCATTCTGCGAGCTCCATACGAGAAGGATGGCATAGAAGCCAGTCCATTTCGTTTCACATAAGAGGGGTTAGAGTAAGCATAATAGTAAGCAGAGAAATTCTTCGAGGACTTATGGACATAATGATTTGAAAAATAATGCACATATCCATAATCCTTAGATCTTCCCTGCGAAACAGACGGGTTAGTACGATGATGTTCATATGAGGACTTTGATCCTTTTGAGGAATATGATCCATGTGAGGAGTTTGGTCCGTATGAGGACTTGGATCCATATGAAAAATTTGGTCCATATGAAGAATTTGATCTGGGGTTCTTATTCTTCACACGTGGCGTCATGATGACATTCACCTGAAGATTTTCAAGGCATCTTTTGGGAACCCAGATTTTCTTCATAGGAGGACCGTTCCTGCAATTAGTGCCAACATATCTAGCAAATACTTCACCATTCTGATTTTTGAACAGTTTATAGTTGGAGTCAAATGACTCATCATCAGAACGAGGAGATTCACATGCAAATATAGATAAATTAGATGGATCAACTGGAGGTCCCTTTGCAGCAACCCATATAGTTTTGGGGTACTACTCAGGCTTCCAATATGTACCATCAGCATTAAGTTTCCTTTCAAAGGCAATACCCTCTTTCCTAGGGTTCCCGTTGAGGATCTGCTTTTTAAGCACATCACAAAGAGTCTGATGCCCTTTGAGGCTTTTGTACATGCCTGTCATGTACAATTCCTTCAGCCCTGCATCGTCAGTGATACTAGCAATGTCCTCAGATGAGGAATTAGTGATAGCAGAGGCATGTGAAGAATTTGAAACATTAGCAGCATTTGAACATTCAGGTGAAGAATTAGTAGATTCACGTTCAATGCACTTCAAGCATGGAGGAACAAATTCTTCCTGAGAAGCGCTGATTTGTTGAACAAGTAATGAATTGTGCTCCTTCTGAAGATCTTCATAACTCACTCTTAGCTTCTCAAGGTCTTGCTTTCTTTGAAGAAATTCATAAGAAAGCTTCTCATGATCCGATAAGAGAGTGTTATGATGACTTTGAAGATTGTCAAGCTTGGACTGAAGTCTCTGAAGATTTTCAGTCAAAGTTTCAGTGCGATCCGTTTCTTCACCCAACGTATCATCACTTTTGTCTAGCATGTTTTGAACCTTTTCTAAAGCCCTTTGTTGTTTTACAACAATCTTAGCAAGTTTAGAATAGCTAGGTCCAAAATCATCATCAGATTCATCATCACTAGACTCGGATGAGGAACATTTGGTTACCTTGGCACCTTTTGCCATGAGGCATGGTGCAGAAGATGATGGTTCAGGTTCGAAAGTCATCGTTTTGAGTGATTCCTTGAAATCCTCAAACCAGGGATCATGACAAGTTCGATGACCTTCATAGACGTCAGAGATTCTGTCCCAGATAAGCTTCGCATTGCAAAGATGCATAATGCGCCTGAATTCATCTCTGGATAGGCAGGAACAGATGATATCCTTCGCCATGATGTCAAGTCGAGTGTACTTGCGAATATCATCAGTGTCCGCCATCTTGCATAGATCGGTAAGACCAATCTCAGTGACGGTCCACAACTCGCTGTTCATTGCCATGAGGCGCTTCCTCATCATGGCCTTCCACTTGGGATAATCATGACCGTCAAAGATGGGGCATGTCACTTTCTTAATACATGCGGTCAATATAACTAAAACTCCAGGCGGTTAAACCAAAATCACACAGAACAAGGGAGTACCTTGCTCCGATACCACTTGAAAGTGCGTTATATCGACTAGAGGGGGGTGAATAGGCGATTTTTATGAATTCTTCACTAAGGAATTTGCCGGTGAGGAAATTCCTTAGTGAAGAACTACTAGCAGTGGAATAAGTACTCAAAAGTAAACATAACTGAAGACAAGCATGGTCATCATGATGAAATGAAGACAAGCACAAAGTACTGAAAGCGTAATCACAGGATAACACAGGATGAAGACAAACAGATTGAAGAAATTGAACTGAGGAAATTGAGAAAGTCTTCAGTCAAAGTCTTCAAACACAGATATGAACAAGCACACAACACAGTTATGAGGAAATGAAAGAGTTGAGGAAATAGAACCAGTAAGCTTGGTGAAGACAATGATCTGGTAGACCAGTTCCAACTGCTGTCTCAGTTGTACGTCTGGTTGGAGCAACTAAGTATTTAAACTCGACGACACACAGTCCTGGACACCCAGTCCTGAGCACGCAGCTCAGGACACCAAGTCCTCACCGTATTCTCCTTGAGCTAAGGTCACACAGACCTCGCCCAATCACTCGTGGTAAGTCTTCAGGCGACTTGCAAACCTTCACAAACTTGGTCACTTGGCGATCCACAATTCCTCTTGGATGCTCTAGACCATGATGCCTAACCGTCTGGAAGAAGCACAGTCTTCAAAGGTAACAAGCGTCGGATCCATGCAAGATCAATCTCTTAAGTGATGCTCAATCACTTGGGGTTTGTAGGTGTTTGGGTTTGGGTTTTTCCTCACTTGATGATTTTTGCTCAAAGTCCTCGGAGGATGGGTTGCTCTCAAATGACAAGTGTCAGTTTCTCTCGGAGCAGCCAACCAGCTAGTGGTTGTAGGGGGGCGGCTATTTATAGCCTAGGGAGCAGCCCGACATGATAAGACATAAATGCCCTTCAATGATATGACCGTTAGATGGATATATATTTTGGGATAGCTGGCGCATAGCACAACAACAGTCGGAATTTTGAGTAGCAAAATCCTCAGGGCTATCATGTTCCTCACTGTGTAGGCAATCCGCACTGGCGAATTCCTAACTCCTCAGTCAGAACAAATTCCTCAGAGACTAGAAGAGCTTGGTCTCTGTCGCTGAAGAATATGACTGGACTGTATGAGATTTCCAATGGCTTCACTCGAAGGGATTGGTAGGTGTAGGATTTTGAGTTGAGCATCACATGGAAATTTTTCCTTAGTATTTCCTCGACCCCCTTTAACAGTATGGTGTTTCCTATGACTCAAGAAAGAGAAAATGAAACTACGAAAACAAAAGTCTTCACGCTTCATGTTCCTCGAATGAATACCAAGTCTTCAAGGTCACACCAATTTCTTCACTTTCAAAGTCTTCAGAAAGTCTTCAAAGATTCAAAGTCTTCAGTCGAAGAACTTCATTTTCAAGGGTCGACTTTCTCTGTAAATATCAAACTCCTCATAGACTTATAGACCTGTGTACACTCACAAACGCATTAGTCCCTTAACCTATAAGTCTTCAATACACCAAAATCACTAAGGGGCACTAGATGCACTTACAACACGATATGGATTTTGCAGGTGTATGAGGTGGACGGCGGAGGCCGAACTGCTAGTCCAGCTCCATAATTGGTCGGTCCTGGTGAATGGAGAGACCGTCGGCTTAATGGCCGACAAGGTATGCGGTTTAATAAGGCCGACTTATATTCCGGCTGGAGGGAACGTAGTATGATCCTCAGTCCAGAGGGAGTACGTCTCATGCTCCTCTGTAGGGGCGTGTGTCATGTATACCATGTTCACCGTTTTTACCTCGGGGGGAAATTGCTTCTGACCCCCGGTATTTGGTTGGTGAATCTCTTCGTCATCGCTATCACTGGGCGGTCTTTTCCCCTTATGTTCGTGTTGAGCTTGCCGGCCTGTTTGAAGACCCAATAGCTTCTGTTGGTGTGATTGGCTGGCTTACCGGGGTTGCCATGAATCTGGCAGGGTCGATCCAATATCTTGTCTAAGGTGGATGGCTCATATCTGTTTGCCTTTAATGGTTTTTTACGTTGACCGGGTTTGGGGCCGCTGAATCCAGCGTTGACCGTTGTGTCATGCGTTCTTTCGTTATCATTGTGACCTTTGTGTTTGCTGCGTCGAGGTTTGCTGTTGCCATTTCGGACTTCGGAAGAGCCCGGATCGTTGGCACTGTTTCTTCTACGAGCGAGCCAGCTGTCTTCTCCCGCGCAAAAGCAGGTCATCAGATCGGTAAGGGCTGACATGGATTTTGGTTTTTCTTGACTGATGTGGCTGGCAAGCCACTCGTCCCGTACGCTGTGTTTGAAGGATGCTAGGGCTTCCGCATCCGGACAGTCGATGATTTGGTTCTTTTTAACTAAGAACCTAGTCCAGAGCTTCCTGGATGATTCTCCGGGCTATTGAACTATATGGCTTAAGTCATCGGCGTTTGGAAGCCGAACATATGTGCCTTGGAAGTTGTCGCGGAAGGCATCTTCCAAATCCTCCGAGCTGCCAATATAATTTTCGGGCAGACCATTTAACCAGTGTTGAGCTGGACCTTTGAGTTTTAACGGGAGGTATTTGATGGCATGAAGTTCATCGCCGCGGGCCATATGGACATGGAGAAGGAAATCCTCAATCCATACCATGGGATCAGTTGTTCCATCATATGACTCTATATTTATGGGTTTAAACCCTTTGTAATTCGTGCTCCATTACTTCGTATGTGAAGCAAAGGGGGTGTGCGGCGCCTCTATGTTGGGACACATTGCGACGTAACTCCAATGGAGTCAGTCTGCGGTTTTCGGCCCAGGAGTGACTAGGCTTGTTACGTGCGACTAGATAGCCATCGTCGTGTGTCGAGGCACGTCCTTGCGATCCGTAGATCAATCTGGTATGTCCTGTTCTGTTATCCAGGTCTTGTCGAAGGTCATATGGATGACCTCGAGCTGTTTTGCCTCTGCCTTTATGATGAGGCAGGGCTGGCTGGTGTTCGGCTTAAGTTGCCGCTTTATCCTGACCATGTGGTGGTTGGTCAGCCGCATTGCGCGATGATGGTATGTGCTCCTGTGCCTCGTCGTCGAACTAAGGCAGTAATTTGCGCTTAGAGTAGCTTTTTGCTAGGCGATTGAGGCCGTGTTCTTCGGCTGCCAGGACATGAGTCCATCTGTCGTTGAGCAGATCTTGGTCAGCTTGAAGTTGCTGTTGTTTCTTTTTCAAGCTCCTTGCTGTGGCTATTAGCAGGCGTTTAAAGCGCTCCTGCTCCTGAGGTTCCTCAGGCACGATGAAATCCTCGCTGCCAAGGCTCGCCTCATCCTCGGAAAGCGGAAGATAATTACTGTCCTCCGAGTCTTCGTGCGCAGCCTGTCCATCAGGGCTAACTTGCCTGTCTTCCCATTCGTTTTGTACAGCAGCTGCATCGACAAGGTCTTTGTTGTCTTCGGCACCTTCCAAAGTGTTATTTTCCCCTATGCCCGTATCCCCGACTATTCCATGACGCGACTTAGAGTGGCACTGCTGACGCTGGCGTTTTGGTTGTATCATCGGAGGTTTGTCCTCAACTAGATCTTCTTTCTCGTCGTCGTTAGTTCTCTTAGGTGTATCCACCATGTATACGTCGTAGGAAGAGGTGGCTATCCAGTGTTCGGTAAACGGCGGGTCTTGGCCCGGTTCCTCATCGGCATCATCGTCCATACCGTCGATGTCTTCGGAGCTGTAGTCAAGCGTGTCGGTTAAATCTTCAACAGTGTGTATGAAGTGGGCGGTGGGTGGGAAGCAAAATTCTCCGTTATCAATCTCCAGTTCGAACCGGATACAGTTCGGCTGTGAGCCCCCTGCTAAGGATAGTGCTCTTAACGAGTTTAGCCTGTCGCCCAGAGGCGAATGCTGGAAGATGTCCGCCGCGCTGAATTCGGCGATCAATGACCGATCGTGCTCGATATGCGCAGACGCGCATAGTTCAGAACCTGTAGCCTGAGATGGGTACGTAGTTCCGGTGACATAGATGTCACTTGAAGTTAAGTCTGTGTGCGGCTCCAACGCCGCTGAGTCCGCGGCTTCCGCGGCGGGGTTGAGCTTCCTGTGTTCGGATGGCGCAATCTGCTCTGGATCTATGGCTAGAGTAGCTATAGGTACTATCTCCTGCGTATGGACCGATGTTAGATTTAGGTCATGTTCATCATGGTGGCAGGGAGCGGCTGCCGTGGTCTCGAATCCGTCGAAGATCAAGTCTCCATGGATATCTGTGATGTAGTTCAAGCTTCCGAATCTGACCTGGTGGCCAGGGGCATAGCTTTCGATCTGCTCCAGATGGCCAAGCGAGTTGGCCCACAGTGCGAAGCCACCGAATACGAAGATCTGTCTGAGGAGGAAGACTTCCCCTTGGACAGCATCGTTGTAGATGATTGAAGGAGCCATCGAACCTTTTGGGGACGGCACAGTGGAACTCTCAATGAAAGCACCAATGTCGGTGTCAAAACCGGCGGATCTCGGGTAGGGGGTCCTGAACTGTGCGTCTAGGATCGATGGTAACAAGAGACGGGGGATACAATGTTTACCCAGGTTCGGGCCCTCTCTATGGAGGTAATACCCTACTTCCTGCTTGATTGATCTTGATGAATATGAGTATTACAAGTGTTGATCTACCATGAGATCGTAACGGCTAAACCCTAAAAGTCTAGCCTGACTATAATTATGAGGATCTATCTATGGACCTAGCCTTCCGGTTTATATAGAGACATGAGGGATCCAGGGTTACACAAGGTCGATTACAGAGAAAGGAATCTTCATATTTGGCCGCCAAGCTTGCCTTCCACGCCAAGGAGAGTCCCATCCGTACACGGGTAGAGTCTTCGGTCTTTGTATCTTCACGGCCCATCTGTCCGGCCCATATCCAATAGATCGGATGCCCGAGGACCCCTTAGCCCAGGACTCCCTCAGCCGCGCTTCCATTCGGCGGAGGGGCTCCCGGAGTTCGTTGTGTGGTCGGAGCGGCCTGCCGGCACCAGGCTCCAGCTCCCGTGCTCCTCTGCCGGCGAGCTACCAGCCGCGAGCCTCGACGACTTCTGGTTGCAAGCCGACGGTTGTTGCAGCAAGGCCTCGTGGGCCACAGTGGAGGTTTTCGCCACGGGCAACGCGGTCCTTGCCCGCGGCTGGCAGACGTTCGCCCGCGCGCGCTGCCTGAGCAGGAGGTGCACTCTCGAGTTCAAGTACAACGGCATCGCGACCCTCTACTTGAGGGTGTTTGGGGAAGATGGTCGCCGCGCAGGGTGCTGCCCCAAAGACAGCGACGACAACGGTGGGCTGGGCCTTGACGACGGCCATGATTGCACGGAAGGCGAGCTCGTCCTTGGCGACGGTCGTGACTCGTCCAACGGCGGCGACACCTCCTCCAGCGAGAGCACCAGTAGCGGCGGCTATGACTAGCCGCCACGCTACCGGGCTCGCTTCGAGGATGGTGGCGGGTCGTCCCGCGGTGCTCCGGTGAAGCGCGAGGAAGGCTCTGGCTGAGCCCGGGGGCCCTTGGAGCCAACCCTCGTGAGCTGCTGCGGTTGTGCATGCCGCTTTTGTTTATCCTTTCTTTTCTTCCTGCATTTTAAAAAACAAGCATGTGGCCCTGTGGGGGTGTGTAATGAACTATGGTATTTATGTTGTTATGTTATGTTTATTGCTCCGATGCGTACGGTAGGATACTTAGCTTGATACGCTTGTGGTAGTTCCCCTCCTCATGAGGGCGCGTGCATCCCACTATCTGGTGAGGCCCTTCTTGCTGTTAGCTCGGGAGTCTCCGACCTCAGGGGGTGTCGCGAGGCTACGGAGCAATTAGAAAGCTCTGTCGGGTGTCTTATACTTCTTTGCACGATCCCTCAGGAGAGAGCCAATCATGGCTCTGTGCACCATGCCGCAGTACCCGGGGGGCATGGACATCGGGAGGGTGCGTAGATCACGAGCTTGCTCGAGGGCGTCTCGCGAGGATAGAAAAAGTCGAAGCTCCGAAGGAGCGGGGCTATGGCAAAGTGTGTTTGCTGCGCGGGGCGAGCCTGTTGCTCGCACACACCCGCCCAGCCCCCACGCGCGAGGCGCGCGAGAAGGAGCAACGGGCGACTGCCGCTCCTCCAGAACCAGGACAAAAATGCAAAACAGAAAACGGAGAGGGAAGTCGGTCAGGCAACTGAAAGCAGGCGAACTCCAAATTCACTAAAAGGTTGCAAACCAGATACAGAAAGCAAATGAACAGCCGTGTCTGGCACTTAGTCTAGTCTTCTCACCAGTGCGGAGCTAAGTGATGCACCTAGGACATGGGAGGGAGCCCCCGAGGCCGGAGGGCGGCACTCTGGAGACTCCGGGGCATGTACAACCCCACTCATTATTACGTGAGAGTGTCACGAGCATAGACCTCACAGGCACGGGGCCTTGCTTCATGGGTAGAACCTCCAGAGGTGCTGGATGTTGCAGGCATTCTGGATGGGGATCCCGTCCTGCATCTCCAAGCGCGTGGTGCCAGGCCTGGAGTCGCGGGCGACCCTAAACGAGCCCTCCGACATGGGTGAGAGCTTATGCAGCCCTTCCCTGGAGAGCACCCGCCCTAGGACGAGATCTCCCACCTCGAGCATCCTGGAGCGGACGCTGTGGCATTGGTACCGCCGCAGCGCCTGCTGGTACCTTGCCACTCGGAGCAAGGCTTGACGGAGGCTTTCCTCCCCCAGCACGAGGTCCATCCCCCGCTCGGCGTCCTGAGGCGCCTCATCAAACGCCAAGACCCATGCGGTAGGATGCCTGACCTCATGTGGGAGAACCGCTTCAGCTCCGTAGACGAGGAAGAACTAAGTTTCGCCGGTCAGCTTGGCCGCAGTGGTGTGGACGGACCACAACACGGACTGGAGCTCATCGAGCCAGCCCCTGCCGCATGCCTCGAGCTTCTTCTTGAACGTTCTTGTCTTGAGGCCACTCAGGACCTCCGCGTTGGCGCGCTCAGCCTAGACATTGCTCCTTGGGTGCGCTACTAAGGCGTAGCATATCTGCGTTCCAAGGTTAGCACAATATGTTTGAAGAGGTTGCTAGTGAACTGCGAGCCGTTATCGGTGATGATGCGGTTAGGGATTCCGAAGCGGCTCACGAGGCCCTTGATGAACTTGACCGCCGAGCCGGACGGGATGGTGCGGAGTGCTTCCACCTCCGCCCATTTGGTAAACTTGTCGATGGCAATGTAGAGGTAGCGGTAGCCCCCGGGCGATCGGGGGAATGGACCCAAGATGTCCAGCCCCCAGTCGGCAAACGACCACGAGAGTGTGATGGTCTAGAGGCCCTGGGCGGGCTGGTGGATTTGCTTGGCATGGAACTAGCAGGCTTCACATGATCTCACCAGCTCAGCTGCGTCGGTGAGCGTCGTGGGCCAGTAGAATCCGCTGCGGAACGCCTTGCCCACGAGGGTGCGTGATGACGAATGATGCCCGCAGTCTGCGCCGTGTATGTCGGCTAACATCTCGTGCCCCTACTCCCTGGAGATGCATCGCAAGGAAACATCGTTTGGTTGTTTTCACTAAAGTTCACCGTCCTGAATGAGTAGGGTGTGGCCTGCCGAGCTATGTGTTCGGCGTCTTCTTCCTTCTCCAGAAGGGTCCCCTGAAGCAGGTACGCCTTGAATTCTTCGGTCTAGCACCCCTCCTGAGGCTCGAGCGCAAGGAGCAAGCGCGCTCCTGAGGTCGGGCCGCAGGCCGAAGCTCCAGAGGTTGGTGCTGGTGGGAGCTCCTCCCGAGGCAACGCCGGCTCCGCAACAGGAGGGGCTGCTGAGGGCCTTGAAGAGCCATTCTTCGAAGACACCAGATTCCTGTGGTTGGCGCCTAGATGCCCTCTTGGCGATATCGTCGGCTTCCTTGTTCGTGCCACGGGGCACGTGCTGCAGCTCCAGGCCCAGAAATTGCTTCTCCATCTTGCGTTCCTCCACCAAGTATGCCTCCATGTGTTCATCCTTCGGCTTGTACACTTTGTTGGAGAAGTTGACGAGGAGCTGAGAGTCACCCTTGACAGTGAGGCGCTTGACACCCAAAGCAGCTACGACTTTGAGGCCGGCGATCAAGCCTTCGTACTCCACGATGTTGTTGGAGACCTTTTCGCTGTGTTGGAAGCAAAGTTGAATGGCGTAGTAGAGCTCGTCTTGAGTAGGCGAAATGAGCACGGCTCCAGCCCCCGTGCCCTGTCGAGCGAAGGCGCCGTCTAAGTACATGACCCAGCCGTCTGGTGCTTCATCCCCTGGTGAGAGCGTTCGGTCCTCACCTGCTCTGGTCCTGGGGCATCGGTCCATTCTGCCACGAAGTCCAGGAGCGTAGCCCCCTTGATGACCCTGGTGGTGCTGAACTCCAGCTGAAATGCATGCAGTTCGATGTTCCATTCGGCGACCCTACCTGCGGCATTGGGGCTCCGGATTACCCTCTCCAGTGGGTAGGCCGAAACGACCTTGATGGGGTGTCCTTGGAAGTAGTGGCGTAGCTTGCGCGAGGCGAGGAGGAGCGCGAGCAAGAGCTTCTGTGGCATGGGGTAGCGTGCTCGTGCGTCCCGCAGCACCGTGCTGATGAAGTAAACCGGGTGCTCGACAAGGGCAGGATCGTCGGTGCAGGCCGATACTTCCTGTGGCTGAGACACCTCCTGAGGCTGGCGGACCTCAGGGGCTTGGTTGCCTGTTGTTGCTGCCAGGTCCTCAGGAGTGTCGCCTTGAGGCTACGCCGTCTTGACCGAGGGCACGAAGTCGTGTGGCAGGCCCCTGGACTGGTGCTCCTTCCTGACAGCCACCAGGGCCACGCTGGCTGAGTGTGGTGTGGCGGCCAGGTAGAGCACCAGGGGCTCGAGTGGGCGCAGCGCTACCATCACCAACGGGCTGGTGAGGTATCTCTTGAGATCTTGGAATGCAACATCGGCCCCCGGAGTCCACTCGAATGACCACTTCTTCTTCATCACCTTAAAGAATGGGAGGGCATGCTCCCCCAGCTTGGAGATGAAGTGTCCTAGCGCGGTCACGCAGCTCGCCAGCTTCTGCATTTCCTTGAGGGTCTGTGGCGGGCTCATCCTTTCTATTGCCTTGACCTTCTCCGGGTTTGCCTCGATCCCCCTGTGTGATACCAGAAAGCCGAACTACTTGCCGGAGGGGACGCCAAACACGCATTTCTCCGGGTTGAGGTGCAAGTCCACCCTACGCAGGCTAGCGAACATCTCTTCCAAGTCCTGAATGAGGGTCCTTGCCTCCCAAGATTTCACCACTATGTCGTCGACTCCCGAGCTGCTGGCCCAGGGCGATGTGCATGAGCCGTTGGAAGGTCGCCCCAGTGTTACACAACCCAAAGGGCATGCAGGTGTAGCAGTACACCCCGCACGGGGTCAGGAAGGCCGTCTTTTCAACATCTTGCATTGCCATCTTGATTTGGTGATACCCTGAGAATGTGTCCAGGAAGCACAACAAGTCGCTTTCGGCAGTGGAGTCGACGATCTGGTCGATGCGCGGTAGCGGGAAGGGGTCTTGAGGGCATGCCTTGTTGAGATTGGTGAAGTCGACGCACATGTGTTCCTTCCCGCCTTTCTTAGGGACCATGACAGGGTTCGCCAGCCATTCCGGGTATCGCACCTCCCGAATGACACCAGCGTCTTGCAGCTTGCGGGTTTCTTGGACAATGAACGACTGCTTCTCTATGGACTGCCACCGTGCCTTCTGCTTCACCGGGCGTACATTGGGGCATACATTGAGGTGATGCTCAATCACCCCCCTTGGGACTCCGGCCAGGTCCTTGGGCTCCCATGCGAACACCTCGTTGTTCGCGCGCAAGAAATCGACCAACACATTTTCTTGGTCTGGGCGAGTTTGGCGCCTATGGTGAAGGTGGCTCCTGATGCCCCATCTTGGTCGACCGACACCTGCTTCATCTTGGCCTGGTCCCAAGAGAACAACTGCTTCTTCTCCATAGTAGCCCCCGGGGCCTCTAGGACCTCTCCCGCTTCCGACGGCGCGGCAGCGCGACCCTAAAGGCGAGATTGAGAGCCGTTAGTGCCTCCTTGGTGTCCCCGACCACGGTGAGGACGCCGCTGCTCCCTGGCATCTTCATGATGTTGTAGGCGGGGTGGGTCTCTACCATGAAGTTGGCTAAGGCCGGGTACCCGAGGATGGCGTTGTACGGGAGACCGATACGGGCGATGTCGAAGTCGATAAGCTCGGTGCGGTGGTTGTCGCGGGTACTGAAGGTGACGGGGAGGCGGATTTGCCCCAGGGGGCTGGTGGAGGCATCGACGACCCTGGAGAACGGCTTGCTGGGGAGGAGCCGGCCATGTGACATGTGGATCAAGCCAAAAGCTTCCACGGAGAGCACATTGAGCCCGGCCCCGCCGTCGATGAGGGTCTTGCTTATCGCAATGTTACAGATGGTGGGGGTGCAGAGCATTAGGAGCGCACCCGCGCCCGCGGTGGTCATTGGATGGTCTTTCGAGTCGAAGGTGAGGTCGGCCTCAGGTGCCGCCCACCCCGGGGGAGCTCCCTGTCACACGCATGCGGCACCTGCTTGACGAAATAACTGCTTGATATGGCGGTCCAAGGGAGGCACCCGAGAACGACTAAGGAGGGCTGCGACGGCATGGGGCGGCGGTGCCGGAAAGTGCGCAATGAAGAGGCCTCGCAGCTCCTCCCAAGAGGCCACAGAAGACTCCAGCAAACTGAGAAGCCAGGCGCGCGGTACACCTGTGAGGGCCATGGGGAACCAATTAGCCATGACCTTGTCGTCGCCGCCTTCCGCCCAGACGGCCTCCTCATACGCTCAGAGGAAGCTCGTCAGGTCTGCCGCACTGTCGTAGCAAGGTGGCATCTTCGGCTTGAACTTGCGCGGCCACCGTACTTGCCACAAGGCGGGGGCGAAGGCCCGGAGCCCCACAACGCCTTCATGCATGCCTGACGCACCAAATGTTGGATTCAGGGCTCCGCAGACCGTTGAGAGGTTCGAACACTGGGATGCGTACGAAGAACTCCTACTCCCCGACTGCCGGCCCAACGATTCCACAACTTGACTCGACGAACCAAAAGAACGAGAGCCACAGAGATTTATCCTGGTTCGGGCCACCTTACGGTGTAATACCCTACTCCAGCTTTGTGGTGGATTGCCTCGAGGGGCTGAGGATTAACTAGTACAGTGGATGAACGGCCTCAGGAGGTGTGGTATTCTTGAGCTCAACTAGTTGGTGGGTGAGAAGGTGGTGTGAATGATCCCCCTATGGTGGTGGCTAAGTCCTATTTATAGTGGCCTTGGTCCTCTTCCCAAATGTTAGGCGGGAAGGGATCCCACAATGGCCAATTTCGAAGGGAGACAACTAGTACAAGTTATCCTAACAAAAGTAGTCTTCGCCTGCAAAAGGCTCTCGTAGTGACGCTGCCGTGGGCTCCGCGATTACCTCCGTCTCGCCGGTATTGGTCCTGTTGCACCAATATGGAAACCTTTGCCTGCTTCCTCGGGACTCCGCGCCTGCGCTTGCCTCCTTAGCACCAAAGAGGAAACTAGTACACCGCGCCTGCTGGCGCCCGCCTGGCCTTGGTCATCATGGCTCACGTCATCTGAGCCTCGCGAGGTGCGCCCTGCATAGATATCTTCGCTCCATGGGAGCCATCCTAGTGAGGCCGCCCCCAGGGAGGTCTTGGCGTCGCCCGCCTCGCGAGGCTTGGCCCCTCGCGAGGGTCTTGTGTTGTTACTGCCGAACTGGGCCATACCAGGCCGTCGATGGAGCCACACCACGGGCCGCAGTCAGGAAAGTTTGGGCACCCCCGGTCCCAGAACGCCGATAGTTGAAGTAAAGGAGCATGTGTCAACTTATCTTTCAATACCGTGAATGCTTCTTCCTATGCGGTATCCCAAACAAAAGGTACATCCTTCTTTGTAAGCTCATCGAGAGGTGCATCAATGGTGCTGAAATCTCTCACAAAACACCTATAGAATCCAGCGAGGCCAAGAAAACTCCTCACTTGTGTGACCGTTTTGGGTTGCGGCCAACTCTCAATAGCTTCAATCTTGGCTTTATCAACTTCAATTCCCTGTGGAGTAACAACATAGCCAAGAAAAGATACTCAGTCATTGCAGAAGGTGCACTTCCCAAGGTTACCAAACAAACGTGCATCATGTAAAGCAATAAAAACAACACGTAAATGTTCCAAATGTTCCTCCAAAGATCTGCTATAAATCAGTATATCATCGAAATAGACTACCACAAATCGTCCAATGAAAGCACGTAAAACTTCGTTCATTAATCTCATGAAATTACTAGGTGCATTAGTTAACCCAAAAGGCATGACTAACCACTCATATAATCCAAACTTAGTTTTAAATGTTGTTTTCCATTCATCTCCCAATTTCATACGAATTTGATGGTATCCACTACGCAAATCAACCTTGGAGAATATTGTAGAGCCACACAATTCATCAAGCATGTCATTTAGCCTAGGAATAGGATGACGATAACGAATAGTAATATTATTAATGCCTCTACAATCAACACACATACGCGACGTACCATCCTTTTTTGGCACTAGTATAGTAGGAACAACACAAGGACTAAGAGATTCGCATATATAACCTTTGTCGAGCAGCTCCTGTACTTGACGCATAATCTCCTTCGTCTCCTCTGGATTGGTATGGTATGGCGCATGGTTAGGCAGCGAAGCACCGGGAATTAAGTCAATCTGATGCTCAATCCCTCGAATAGGTGGTAATCCTAGTGGCACGTCTTGTGGAAAGACGTCAATGAACTCCTACAAAATGTTAGTGACAACAATAAGCAAAGAGGAAGGTACATCCTCGAAAGAAAATAACGCCTCTTTGCACACAAAAGCATAGAAAATAGATTTGCTGAAATCTAGATCATCAATATCGGATTTGGTGGCAAGTAAACATGCACTTTTCAATTTAATTTCAGAAGTAACACTAGATGGTTTATTATTAGGATTCATTTGTTGCTCAAATTCTTTTGCCACAATCTGATTTTCACTCTTAGTTTTCACCTGTTTTGCTTTATTAGCTCTATTAATGTCATCATTCAAAATGGAATCAGGAGTCATAGGAAGCAAATTAATATTTTTGTCCTTATGAACAAGAGTATACTGATTGTTTCTACCATGGTGTATAGAATTTTTATCAAATTGCCATGGTCTACCAAGTAATAAGGAACATGCTTGCATAGGTACCACATCACAATCAACATAATCAACATAGGTAGAGATACTAAAAAGCACACGAACAGTGCGTGTTACCTGCACCTTGCCGCTGTTGTTGAACCATTGGATGTAGTAAGGATGTGGTCTTGTGGTGAGAGATAGCTTCTCCACCATCTCCATGCTAGCCAAGTTGTTGCAGCTCCCTCCATCTATGATGACGCGAACAGAATGTTCCTTCACAACTCCCTTTGTATGGAACAAATTATGCCTCTGATTTTGCTCAGCTTGTGTAATCTGCACACTCAAAACACGTTTTGCAACTAAACATTCATACCTGTCAGCATCTTTAGCAGCCATGTATTGTGTCTCATGATCAGAATCATCTCCACTGTGTTCTTCACTTGTATAAGAGCCAAAGTCTCCTCATCATAGTCACTAGCGAAATCATACCCACCATCCTCAGTAACAATCATCACATGCTTAGATGGGCATTCTCTCGCATAATGACCTCTGCCCTTGCAACAATGACAAATAATATCATGCGTTTGCCTTGTTGATGCCATGGATGAAGAAGAGCTCTGTGCAGGCCCAAAAGGTGTGCTCTTGGCAGATAGTGGTTGTTGTGCCCGCTTTCTTGTATCATGGTTGGTGGCGGCAGCCGACAGAGGCGCCGGTGCATCAGAACGTGTGGAAGTAGAGGATGCACATAGTGTCCGTGATGAAGGTCGACCTGCAGAAAAGTTAGTTCGCGCCAATGCATGTCGATCGTGCACTTCACATTCAGCTATGCAAGCAAGATGGAATAAACAAGTGATATTATTATATTCCTTATACTCTAGAATGGTCTGAATCTCTTTATTTAATCCACCCATAAAACGTGCAAGCATAGCTTCATTATCCTCAACAATACCACATCTAATCATACCAGTTTGTAATTCCTGATAATATTCTTCTACAGAATTTTTTCCTTGTCTCAAACGCTGCAATTTTGAAGCAATTCACGTTGATAATATGGTGGAACCCAGCTAGTACGCATAGCATTTTTCAAAGCAGCCCAAGTAGCTGGAATAGGATATAATCTACAATGTTTAGACCACCAAACACATGCAAAACTAGTGAAAGCACAAACAGCAGCAGGAACACGTCTCTCCTCGGGATATTGTAAACATGTGAAACGTTGTTCAGTTTCTAACTCCCAAGTAAGATATATATCTGGAACATATCTACCCTCAAATGGTGGAATACTCAATTTCAGTTTAGGAAGATGGTCATGATCTCGTACCTCAGGTGGTGGTGCAGCCCTACCGTTGCGATGATATGCATGAGGACGACCTGGTGGTGGTGGTGGTGCTGGTGGTTGCACGCAGTTCTGATTTTGAACAGCCTCAGGAGGTGTGGTGTTCTTGAGCTCAACTAGCTAGTGGGTGAGAAGGTGGTCTGAATAATCCCCCCTATGGTGGTGGCTAAGTCCTGTTTATAGTGGCCTTGGTCCTCTTCCCAAATGTTAGGTGGGAAGGGATCCCACAACGGCCAATTTCGAAGGGAGACAACTAGTACAAGTTATCCTGACAAAAGTGGTCTTCGCTTGCAAAAGGCTGTGGTAGTGACGCTGCCGTGGGCTTCGCGATGACCTTTGTCCTGCCGTCCTAGTGGTCTTGGTCTTGTTGCACCAATATGGAAACCTTTGCTTGATTCCTCAGGACTCCACGCCTGCGCTTGCCTCCTTAGCACCAAAGAGGAAACTAGTACACTGCGCTCGCTGGCGCCCGCTTGGCCTTGGCCGTCATGGCTCACGTCATGTGAGCCTCGCGAGGTGCGCCCTGCATAGATATCTTCGCTCCTCGGCAGCCAACCTAGTGAGGTCGCCCCCAAGGAGGTCTTGGCATCGCCCACCTCGCGAGGCTTGGCCCCTCGCTGAAGGAAATATGCCCTAGAGGCGATAATAAAGTTGTTATTTATATTTCCTTATATCATGATAAATGTTTATTATTCATGCTAGAATTGTATTAACCGGAAACTTAGTACATGTGTGAATACATAGACAAACAGAGTGTCACTAGTATGCCTCTACTTGACTAGCTCGTTAATCAAAGATGGTTAAGTTTCCTAACCATAGACATGAGTTGTCATTTGATGAACGGGATCACATCATTAGAGAATGATGTGATGACTTGACCCATCCGTTAGCTTAGCACTATGATCGTTTAGTTTATTGCTATTGCTTTCTCCCTAACTTATACATGTTCCTATGACTATGAGATTATGAAACTCCCGAATATCGGAGGAACACTTAGTGTGCTATTAAATGTCACAACGTAACCGGGTGACTATAAAGATGCTCTACAGGTGTCTCCGATGGTGTTTGTTGAGTTGGCATAGATCAATATTAGGATTTTTCACTCCGTGTATCGAAGAGGTATCTCTGGGCCCTCTCGGTAATGCACATCCCTACAAGCCTTGCAAGCAATGTGACTAATGAGTTAGTTGCGGGATGTTTCACTACCGAACGAGTAAAGAGACTTGCCGGTAACGAGATTGAACTAGGTATTGAGATACCGACGATCGAATCTCGGGCAAGTAACATACCGATGACAAAGGGAACAACGTATGTTGTTATGCGGTTTGACTAATAAAGATCTTCGTAGAATATGTAGGAACCCCCCGGGGAGTCAATGGGCCTTATTGGGCCTTAGTGGGAGAGAGGAGGAGGCGGCCAGGTGGAGGGCACGCCCCCCAAGCCCAATCCGAATTGGGTGGGAGGCCGCCCCCCTTTCCTTCCCTATCTCTCCCTCTTCCTTCTTCTCCTACTCCTACTAGGAAGGGGGGTGTTGGTGTCAAAACCAGCGGATCTCGGGTAGGGGGTCCCGAACTGTGCGTCTAAGGCAGATGGTAACAGGAGGCAGGGGACACGATGTTTACCCAGGTTCGGGCCCTCTTGATGGAGGTAATACCCTACGTCCTGCTTGATTGTTCTTGATGATATGAGTATTACAAGAGTTGACCTACCACGAGATCGTAGAGGCTAAACCCTAGAAGCTAGCCTATGGTATGATTGTTTATTGTCCTACGGACTAAACCCTCTGGTTTATATAGACACCGGAGGGGGCTAGGGTTACACAAGGTCAGTTACAAGGGAGGAGATCTACATATCCGTATTGCCTAGCTTGCCTTCCACGCCAAGGAGAGTTCCATCCGAACACGGGACGAAGTCTTCAATCTTTTATCTTCATAGTCCAACAGTCCGGCCAATGGATATAGTCCAGCTGTCCGGAGACCCCCTAATCCAGGACTCCATCAGTAGCCCCTGAACCAGGCTTCAAGGACGACGAGTCCGGTGCACAATATTGTCTTCGGCATTGCAAGGCGGGTTCCTCCTCCGAATACTCCATAGAAGATTTTGAACACCAGAATAGTTCCGGTTCTGCAAAACAAGTTCCACATAAAACCGCAGAGAGAATAATATTTCCAAAAATCTAATCTACTGACATGTTTTGACAACATGACATCACGCCATGGCCCGGTCATTGTTCGAACCGTTTTTCTCAACCAGCACCTTACATATCGTGAGGTGGTTTTCTTGACACGTCTTGTCAAAGCAGAGATCGTGTTCCCCTCATTACGGGATTCTGATTGATACAGACGTGGGTAACCCAACCGCGCCATCAATTACGGCGCTAGGGGAATAAGCGATTTTACCAGGAAAGTGGGGAGGCGCATCGCCTCCTCCGCCCTTATAAAGGGACGAAGATTCACTCTTTTCACCCACGCCTTCTTCCTCCTTGCTTACCCATTCCCGCACACTCGAGCTCTAGCGCCCAAGCTCGTGTTCTTCTTCTCAAACAACTCCAAGCATGTCCGAAGCAGGAGGCAAGTGGATGGTCTCCTCCGTCATGGAGGAGAACATCAAAAAGTTACGGGAAGCTGGATATCTGGCCGCAGATATCGCGGACCAGCTGCCAGATGCGAGGCAGATAATCCCAACGCCCGAACCCCATGAGAGGGTAGTTTTTCTTACCCATTTTGTTCGTGGACTAGGATTCCACTCCACCCGTTTGTCCGCGGGCTCATGTTCTACTATGGGCTGGATTTTCATGATCTGGCCCCCAATTTTATCCTCAACATCTCGACGTTTATCATCGTTTGGGAGGCCTTCCTCCGCATCAAGCCCCATTTCGGCCTGTGGCTGAAGACCTTCAGTGTCAAACCGAAGGTGGTGGTCGGCCAGCAAGCGGAGTCTGGAGGTGCCATGGTGGGCAAGATGCCTAATGCCACCTGGCTCGAAGGCTCCTATGTGGAGACCATAAAGGGGTGGCAATCAGGGTGGTTCTACATCACCGAGCCGCGCGACACCAACTGGGCGGCGGCCCCCGAATTTTGATCCGGAATCCCCACACGGCTCACCTCTTGGAAAGAGAAGGGCCTGTCCTGGGGTTCTTCGGTAGAGCTGACCGGACTCCAGACCTGCATCAGGAACATGATGAGCAAGAAAATCAAGCTCGTCAACATGGTTCAGGTCATGCTCTTCCGCCAGATTCTCCCGTGCCAACGACGAGCATTCAATTTGTGGGAGTTCAACCCGGCCAAGCACCAGACGCTGCGAGAGCTCTATGACACGACACACGAGGATGTCTGGAGGGTGTTGTTCAAGGGCGCCGAGGTACCTCCTTCCCTCACCGCGGACTCAGCGCAAAGTGCCGCGACAATCCGGTAAGTTTTTATATTTCACAAGGTATCCATTTGCCCCAGTTTAATAATGTGCGGGATCTAAGCCTTCCACGCCTTTGATAGGACTGGGTGAAGAGAGCGGAGCAGATCGATTGCCCCGGCCCCCTACCGGAAGATCCTGTAGATGCTCTCCTGACGGAGATGCTGGTTCCGGCACCTTACGAGGTGCCGGTGAAGAATGCCAAGAAGAAGGCCGCGGGGACCCGAAAGGGTCTCCGGCGTAAGGTTGTATCGGACTCATCGTCCGATAACTTTGACGCGCCCTCCTCCCACGAAAATGAGGAGGAGGAAGAGGAAAGTTCCCCCCTCCAGCCGGGGGAGACAAGAAAAGGAAGGCCGACCCAACCGGGGAGGCCGAAGGGTCCAAGAAGGGAAGGACCCGTGCTCCGGACTGTTCCACGACGGCCGCCGACAACGGCGACGAGTGGCTACCCAGGGTCAAGCCCCTGGCGAAGTCGTAAGTGTCCAGACACCATAGTAATTCATGGTATGTTTTACTGCACTGCTTCTCCTCATGCCGAACATGATTATGCAGTCCATCCCGAGCTCATCTCGACGTCGTCGAGCGGTTCATTGGACTCGTCGGATATGAACATCGGTTCTCTTCCGACCGCCTCCACCCCTTGCCCTGTGGACAACGTCGAGGTGTTGTATCAACAGGCACCGGGCCAAGGGGGAGGCAGTCCTGGGGGCGCCTCGAGGCGACCTTCCGGACCCTGGGCGCAAAGGGAGCCGGACTCCCGTGGGCTCCAGGTTCGGCCCCCAGCCGAACACTGCACCGGAATCTTTGATGGTTCCGAACTCCGGCAGGCGGTCCCCGTTAAGGGGGGCCAACCACCTATGTCAGTGTCCTCTGTCCATCCAGAGGCACCGGACAACTTGCTGGAAGCGCTTCACAGTGCTTCCATCGACGAAGAGCACCGTACTATCATGAGTGCGGTGATCGAGAAGGTTCAGTCCGCCAAAAATGGGTTGACCGAAGCTTGCGCCAGCCTCCTAACATGCTTTGAGGTCAGCAATCAAAATATATATAAGAAAATATTACCGCATAGATAGTAGCCCCTGATGTTCTGTTCGGTGTTCGAGAAGAAAGGCCGAATAGAGGATCAAATGATAACTCATGAGTCTAATCAGAAAAATGTCTATGTGTATGTGCAGGCTTCACTGCTGGCCGCTGCCGCATGTACTGCGGACGTCTCTGCGCTGAAGCAGGACCTGAAGCGGTCGGAGGACGAGCTCGGCCTTACCAAGAGGCAGCTCGAGGAGAGCAAAGGTAAGAAATACCCCTGTCTATATAGTTAAAAAGAAATTCGGGTGTAAAGTAATAGGATCATCATGGATTTGCCAGGGGCCACGATCGAAGTGGCAACCCTGAGGAAGGCGCTATCTGAGGCCGAAGACAAAGCGGACAAGGAGCGCATTGAATGGGAGAAGCGAGAAACCCGAGTAGGCGACGTGCAGCAAGAGCTCGAGGCTCTCGCCAAAAAGCATGAGTCCTTGGAGCTTGACTCTAAGACGCGAGAGTCCGAGCTCGCGCATGCGCTTGAAAGCGTCCGGAGCGCCAACGCCGAAGCCCACAAGGCCCTCCAGGAGATTGACACGGTGAAGAAGATAGCAGCGGGTAAGGAATTCATTATGCAAAGCAAGCATGTGAAGGAGACTTTCCTTTTTCTTACCCGAGTTCGGAGCTCTCCAGAAGCGTTTGCATATCTTCCCCGCAGTGTACTGGATGTCACAGAGTTTTACCGAGTTGAGGAGGGGAGCTTGATGGAGAAGTTGTTCTGGTCTCAGTATACTGGGACCGAGCACCCGGTGCCCTTGAGCGACCAGCTGAAGCAATTGGTTGAGCTTCTCAAGGTGGCCGAACAGGCCATGAAGGGCCTTATAGTCCAGATGTGGCCCAGCGAGCCCCTGCCCGACAGCTACTTCGGTCTGGTGAGGCGGCTTGTGGATGCCTGCCCATGGCTTGAAGTCATAAAGCGGTCCGTCTGCATCGAGGGCGCGCGCAGGGCTTTTGCCCGGGTGAAGGTGCACTAGGCGAAGCTAGACGCCGTGAAGCTTGTGAAGGAGGGGCCGCCGGAGGGCAAGGAGCATCGCTGCCCCAAAAATTATTATGAGAGTGTCCTGAAAGGTTCCCGCCTAGTGGCGGATGAATGTCCCAAGGATGTAATTTTTGAATGAACATGCTCGTGTGATCCTATAATATGAAACAAGTTCATTTGCGCTATGCAATGCTTTTTTAATTTAAAATATTACCTTCTGTGTGGCCGTTTAAAAAATCTGAGAGTTGGCCAGTCGTCGGCTTCTGCCCCCATGTAACTAGTACTGGGGTATTCGGGATAAACCTGAGCACTCTTTACCCTTATTTTGGGTCCTTCAAGGGAGGTGTTCAATGCAACGAACCAGGCAATCGGACTATAATGCTTTATCACTCTCACTTAGCCATAGAAGTCTACAATTTTAAATTTTGGCGAAGCCCCTGGTATTCGAAAGGCCGAATTTGGGGCGCTATACACGCCTAAGCCGAACAAGGCCGACTCCTCGCCTGAAGCGGAAAAAGTCTATAAGGACTTGAGACCTCTCGAACAGCGACCAGTCTCTCGCCTTATAATGACAGTCAGTTTTCAACTTTCTCTACTGAGGTGCTCGTCCGGAAGAACCGGGACACAATCGCAGTAGTTCTCCCACCGCTACCTTAGCCGATATAGCAGAACATAAGGTACCAAAGCATGGGAGCCGGGCAAAACCAACATTTGACCAAAGACATGATTCGGAGCTGATGCATATAATGCTATAAGTTTGGGGTGCCGCAATGTCGAAAGTGTTCGGACTTCTTGAGCCGTATTATGGGGTAAACGAAAGCCCCTGGCGTACTGACCGTACCCGAACGTACGGGTGCAGATTGTCGTGAATGGACATATAAGAGAGAAAAATATATTAAAATGCAATAATAGACTAATGCTATGCATTGTTATTTAAATAATACGTCGAAGCGTAATGGTACAGGTAGTGCAATAAGCAGAACGTAGGACTATTCAAAATGTCCTATCCAAGGGCAAGCTGCGTATGGATAATAGAAAGCGGGTATTATTATTAGAGACCACTTGGGGGTTCCCGTGTACATCTTAGCTTGCCGCCTTGGTTGTTCCTTCCCGTAATGTGTCCGACAATCATACTGCCAGAAAGGGCTTCCAGAGAGTTAGGCCCTAAAAGAGAAAAGAAATGATAAAGATATATAGCCCCTAGGGCGGTTAAGCCGCATTGCGGGGTGTGCCCTGATCATGCCCCCGCCTATGTCCATGGTATTTTCAGTGCGTAATTATGCACGCGCGACACGGATTTCTTCACTTGACTGGGACTGGGATGGGGGCCGAATTGCTAGGCGAGCTCTGAACATGCCAGGCGATCCTGTTGTACTTTACTCCGGACACGCTTGAAGGTGTTCGGGGGCTGTATCGCCGAATTAGTGGTTTGCCTTGAAAGGCTTCTTGTGCTTCTGCTACGAGGGCTGCAGTGTGCTCTTCCGTGTGGAGCGAGCGTTCTGTATTTCCATTCACTGTCATGACCCCCTGAGGTCCTGGCATCTTGAGTTTGAGGTATGCGTAATGTGGTACTGCATTGAATTTTGCAAATGCAGTTCGTCCGAGCAGTGCATGATAGCCACTGCGAAACGGGACGATGTCGAAGATTAACTCCTCGCTTCGGAAGTTGTCCGGTTATCCGAAGACCACTTCCAGGGTGATTGAGCCCGTGCAATGGGCCTCTACACCTGGGATGACGCCCTTAAAGGCGGTCTTGGTGGGTTTGATCCTCAAGGGATCGATGCCCATTTTTCGCACTGTATCCTGATAGAGCAGGTTCAGGCTGCTGTCGTCGTCCATAAGGACTCGAGTGAGGTGAAATCCGTCGATGATGGGGTATAGGACTAGTGCGGCGGATCCGCCATGACGGATACTAGTGGGGTGGTCCCTGTGATCAAAGGTGATCGGGAAAGCAGACCATGTGTTGAACTATGGGGTGACGGGCTCCATCGCATAGACGTCCCTTAGTGCACGCTTCTGCTCCCTCTTGGGAATGTGGGTTGCGTATATCATGTTCACCGTCTTCACTTGCGGAGGAAAACCCTTCTGTCCTCCCGTGTTCGATGGCCGGGGCTCCTCCTCGTCATCACTAGGCAGCCCCTTGTCCTTGTTTTCGGCATTTAATTTGCCGGCCTGCTTGAACACCCAGCATTCTCTGTTGGTGTGATTGGCTGGCTTGTCGGGGGTGCTGTGGATTTGACACGAGCGATCGAGTATGCGATCCAAACTAGACGAAGCCGGAGTACTTCTTTTAAATGGTTTTTTCCACTGACCGGATCTAGAGCCTCTGAATCCGGCATTGACTGCCGTATCCTCAGTGTTATCACCGTTATTGTGGTGCTTTGGTATGTTACGACGTTGTCTGCCGTTGGCATCTTTGGTATCCAAAGTGCCCGGATTCCTCGATGTGTTATTGCTGCGAGCCAGCCAGCTATCCTCGCCCGCGCAAAAGCGGGTCATGAGTGTCGTGAGGGCTGCCATAGGCTTCGGCTTCTCCTGGCCAAGGTGGCGGGCAAGCCACTCATCACGGATGTTGTGCTTGAATGCCGCTAGGGCCTCTGCGTCAGGACAGTCGACAATTTGGTTTTTCTTAGTCAGGAACTGAGTCCAGAATTGTCTGGCTGATTCCCCTGGCTGCTGAGTTATATGGCTCAAGTCATCAGCATCCGGTGGTCGCACATAAGTGCCCTGGAAGTTGTCAAGGAATGCGTCTTCCAGATCCTCCCAACTGCCGACGGAGTCTGCTGGCAAGCTATTCAGCCAATGCCGAGCTGGTCCTTTGAGTTTTAGTGGGAGGTACTTGATGGCATGTAGATCATCACCGCGAGCCATGTGGACGTGAAGGAGGAAATCCCCAATCCATACGGCGGGGTGTGTTGTACCATCATATGATTCGATATTGACGGGTTTGAAACCCTCCGGGAATTCATGATCCATAACTTCATCAGTGAAGCATAGGGGGTGTGCGGTGCCTCTGTGCCAGGCTATATACCGACACAGTTCATATTAGTCTTGTCTGCTGTATTTGGCCCGGCCGAATTTGCTTTTGGCGTATCCGGTGCGACGATCATCGTCCCGTGTTGGCGCGCATGACCGTGACACGTATATTGACCTTGCAAGTTTTGCCTTACTGTCCAATACGTCTTGCAGGTCCTGTGTGTTGCCCCGAGCCTTGGTATTTTGGATTGAGTGGCGGCAGGGTGCAGGCCGAACTTCAGGCTGAAACGCCTCTGTGGCTCGGCCACACAGTGGCTGGTCAGCCGCATTGTACACTGGTGCATGAGGTTTCAATGCTTCCTCCTCGAGGTGAGGTCGCAACCTGCGTTTTGGGTAACTCTTGGAGGGGCGCTCGAGTTCGTATTCCTGGGCCGCAAGGACTTCGGTCCATATGTCTGCTAGCAAGTCTTGATCAGCTTGAAGCTGTTGTTGCTTTTTCTTCAGGCTATTTGTTGTGGTCATAAGCCGGCGCTTGAAGCGCTCCTGTTTGACGAGGTCCTCAGGCACGATAAATTCTTCGTCGTCGAGGCTCGCCTCGTCTTCGGAGAGAGGCATGTAATTGTCCTTCTCCGGTTCTCCATCTGCTGCCTGCTCTGGCGGGCTGCCTTGTTCATCCTCCGGCTCTACATCGTGCTAGAGGGGATTGTGGTTATCTTCGGCGCTATCCAGAGTGTTATTATCTCCTGTTCCAGTATCACTACTTTTGCTGTGGCAGGACATAGAGCGACGCCACTGACGTCGGTGCTTGGGTTGCTTCTTGGAGGGGTCATCGTCTGTTGTCTTGTCGCCATTGCCTTCTTTGGGGGTGTCCACCATGTATATATATCATATGATGAGGTAGCAGCCCAGCGCCCTATGGGCGGTGGTTCCTGCTCATCTCCTGCATCGTCGTCCATACCGTCCATGTCTTCGGAGTCGAAGTCGAGCATGTCGGTTAAATCGTCGACAGTGGCTACTAAGTGGGTGGTGGGTGGGCAGTGAATTTCTTTGTCGTCCGCATCCCATTCTAGCCGGACATAGTTCGGCCAAGGTTCTCCTGACAGGGAGAGAGACCTTAATGAATTTAGCACATCGCCGAAAGGTGAGTGCTGAAAGATATCCGCGGAGGTGAACTCCATGATCGGCCCCAGTCGGATTCGACTGGCACAGATGTAAGCGGCTCGGAGTCCGTGGCCGGAGATGAATCCAGGGGTTCGGCGACACGGCTCTCGTAAGGGGTGAAGTCAGTATCCGACTCTATCGCCACTGAGAGTGCGGCCTCCATGGCGGGGTCTATCCCTCCGCTCTCAGATGGCGTGATTTGCTCCGGATTGACGGCTGGAGTAGTTGCAGATGCGATCTCCCGAATATTGTCCGACGGTAGAGTTATGTCGTGCTCGTCGTGACTGTGCAACGCACCTGACATGGGCTCGAATCCTTTGAAGATCAAGTCCCCGCAGATGTCGACGGTGTAGTTTAAGTTTCCGAACCTGACCTGATGGCCAGGGGCGTAGCTCTCGATCTGCTCCAGATGGCCAAGCGAATTGGCCCCCAGTGCGAAGCCGCTGAATACAAAGATCTATCTGGGGAGGAAAACCTCACCCTGGACCGCATCATTACCGATGATCGAAGGAGCCATCAAACCTTATGGCGACGGCACAGTGGAACTCTCAATAAAAGCGCCAATGTCGGTGTCAAAACCGGCGGATCTCGGGTAGGGGGTCCCGAACTGTGCGTCTAAGGCGGATCGTAACATGAGGCAGGGGACACGATGTTTACCCAGGTTTGGGCCCTCTTGATGGAGGTAATACCCTACGTCCTGCTTGTTTGTTCTTGATGATATGAGTATTACAAGAGTTGATCTACCACGAGATCGTAGAGGCTAAACCCTAGAAGCTAGCTGAGGGAGTCCTGGATTAGGGGGTGTCCGGATGGCCGGACTATACCTTCAGCCGGACTCCAGGATTATGAAGATACAAGATTGAAGACTCCGGCCCGTGTCCGGAAGGGACTTTCCTTGGCGTGGAAGGCAAGCTTGGCGATACAGATATTTAGATCTCCTACCATTGTAACCGACTCTATGTAACCCTAACCCTATCCGGTGTCTATATAAACCGGAGGGTTTTAGTCCGTAGGACAACATACACATCAACAATCATACCATAGGCTAGCTTCTAGGGTTTAACCTCCTCGATCTCGTGGTAGATCTACTCTTGTACTACCCATATCATCAATATTAATCAAGCAGGACGTAGGGTTTTACCTCCATCGAGAGGGCCCGAACCTGGGTAAAACTTCGTGTCCCTTGCCTCCTGTTACCATCCAGCCTAGACGCACAGTTCGGGACCCCCTACCCGAGATCCGCCGGTTTTGACACCGACATTGGTGCTTTCATTGAGAGTTCCTCTGTGTCGTCGCTGTTAGGCTCGATGGCTCCTCGATCATCGATAGTGATGCAGTCCAGGGTGAGACCGTCCTCCCCGGACAGATCTTCGTCTTCGGCGGCTTCGCACTGCGGGCCAATTCACTTGGCCACCTGTAGCAGATCGAAAGCTAAGCCCCTGGCCGTCAGGTCAGATTTGGAAATTTAAACTACACGGCTGACATCCGCGGGACTTGATCCTCGACGGATTCAAGCCACTGCCGAGCGCGCCGCACTGTCCCGACGAGCATGATCTAGCTCTACCGCCAAACAGTGCCCTGGAGGCCGCACCCGCATCGGCTCCGATCCTTAATTCGGAGCCAAATGCGCCGATCGAGGATGGGCGGTTGGACGCCGCCTCGGGGGCTGCAATCCCAACGGCGATTGAGCCGAACACCAGCCCCGCACTCCGCGAGACTCGTGACTCCATGGAGCCGGACTCCTTTCCGGACTCCGAACCCTCCGCGCCCCGGCCAATCGAATCCGATTGGGCGCTGATCATGGAGTTTACTGCCGCGGACATCTTTCAGCACTCGCCTTGTGGCGATATTCTGAAGTCACTGAAGTCTCTCTCTTTATCAGGAGAGCCCTGGCCGAACTACGGCCAGCAAAGTTGCGATTCGGACGATGAAGAAATTCGGAGCCCACCCACCACCCACTTTGTAGCCACTGTCGACGACTTAACCGACATGCTCGACTTCGACTCTGAAGACATCGACGGTATGGACGCCAATAAAGTAACACCTTCAGCCCACGTAATAATGGCCGTCATCGCCCCGTGGACAGAACCATTCCTTGCCTACCTCACTAGGCAGGAACTCCCCGAGGACCAAAATGAGGCACGCTGCATAGTGCAGCGATCCAAAGCCTACAGAGTCCACGAGGGAGAGCTTTATAAGAAAAGCAGTACCGAAGTCCTTCAAAGGTGCATCTCCGAAGAGGAGGGGCGGAACTTCCTGGCTGAAATTCATGCCGGACTGGGCGGTCATCACGCTGCAACTTAGTCCCTTGTAAGCAAGGCCTTCCATACAGGCTTTTATTGGCCGACGGCCCGGGCAGACGCTCAGGACTTAGTCCAACGATGCACCGGTTGCCAGCTCTTTGCAAACCAAAGCCACATGCCACCCACCGCCCTCCAAACTATCCCCATCACTTGGCCCTTCGCAGTCTGGGGGCTTGACATGGTTGGACCCCTTAAAGGCGGAACCCACAAGCAAAAATACTTAATGGTCATGGTGGATAAATTCACCAAATGGATAGAAGCCAAGCCTGTTAAGACGGCCGAATCCGGACCGGTGATATTCTTTATATCCGGGGTCGTACACCGTTACGATGTTCCCCACAACATCATCACTGATAATGACACGAACTTCACGGCCGACGAGGTAAAACTCTGGTGCAAAAACATGGGCATCAAGCTCGATTATGCTTCCGTCTATCACCCACAAACTAACGGCCAGGTCGAACGTGCAAATGGTCTTATCATGAGCGGCATTAAACCCAGATTAGTGTGGTCCCTCAGGGAATCTAACACGCACTGGGTAGCGGAGCTCGACTCCGTACTCTGGGGGCTGCGGACCATGCCGAATCGCACCACCGGATACACACCATTCTTTATGGTGTACGGCGCAGAGGCAGTTCTGCCCTGCGACATAATTCATGACTCACCTCGAGTACACATGTATGAAGAAAGAGAAGCCGAGCTCGATCGGCAGGACAGCTTAGACGCATTGGAGGAGGAGCGCGACATGGCAAAATCTCGTTCCGCATTCTATTAACAGTAGGCTCGAAGATACCAAAGCAGAGAAGTACGGGCCAAAAATTACAACGTTGGCGAATTAGTTCTACGACTACCGGACAAGAAAAAGGACAAACTCAAGCCCAAATGGGAAGGTCCCTTCATAATTGACCAAGTCCTAACTGGTGGAGCGTACCGCCTGCGAGATGCATCGGATAACCGACTCGAGCCGAACCCATGGAACGCAGCCCGTCTTCGAAGATTCTATGCCTAACGCCGGACTCTATGTTCGTCTCCTTCCTCTGTCCATTTTTTATATATTTCCTGTCTTACATTTCTCTTCTTCTCTCTCCCTCCCTTTCTTATAGCCTTTAAAGGCTCATAAAGTGACGCGCTATCCGCGCTCATTAAACCTAGGGGCTTCTTTAAACAGAAGCTTATTTATACGGGCTTCATACCCAACACATGTGTCACACTTCCGCATGTACCTTTTATTCACCATTATATGCATCGATATGACTTGAGTTTTGGCCAAGCTGGGTTGCCTGGCTCCTGTGCTTACCCCTACATTCCCGATTATTCAGCTAGGTGGTAAAGGGAGCACCTCTGTGATTGTTACTGCCGGGTCAGTCGGATGTGTACCTCAGACTGGGTGAAGCCGAAAGCTAGCGTTCTTAAGGGAATATTCTGTAGTGAACTAAAGATGATCTTTTTTATTTTATTTGTCTATATGCCCCCAGATGTTTTTCCTGCGTTTCTTTTCGCAGCATGGACATGCACTTTAGGGCATGCCTCCCAGGGAAAGGAACCCCTAACAGAACTATTCTCCCTGGAAGATGTTTCTTACTAACCATGTAATATAACATAACTAGTCGGGCACTTGTCTATTCACACACTAATGACCCCTACGCCTGGTCTCCATGCATTCCCCGGTTCGTATATAACCGCATGGGAATTCGGACACACTCCGGACCGTCAGGTCCCGAGGCTGAAGCGAAAAGGTCGGCCATGACAAACGATCTACAATCCGGCTAGAAGGCATCATAAATGTCAATTACATTACATAGTCATTTTGACTGATTGTATTCCTCTTCAATACCATCTAGCAGGCTGTCTAATTTACAGTCCTGCTGGGAATACTTCGCGGCCAACTCTACTTGGGCGTATACTAAGCTTACAGGGATCTCCTTCCCATCGGGCCCTACAGGACCAACCTCGGCCATGTGGTTGGGGTCATCCTTTGCGTACCGCGTCTTCACCATGGCCCAGGCCTCCCTAGCGCCTTGACGGCAGGCTGATATCTTCCACAATCGGAAGCGCCGCCGTGCTCCCTTTAGCTTCTCCGCAAGCTCTCCAAGACCTTCGGGCATGGAGACGGATGGCCACAGGGCCTGGGCGACGCCTTGCATCGCCTGCCGAACTCGATCGAGCAGTTGCGAGAGCTCGGGAAGAAGGTCACCCGTACAACCGGGCATCTCCTTTGCAGGACGACCTGTCAGCACACCTACAGACATTGCTCTATTAGTCGACTTCCCCACTGAACTTTCTTTCAAAAGGTTCGTTCAAGCACTTACTAAATATGCCGCACCGAAGCCGTTGATTCTCCTTCACGGAGTCTGACAGCTGGGCACGAACATCCTTCAGCTCGACGCCCAGCCTGGTGTTGGCATCTCGGAGATCGTTCTTCTCCCCCATCACCTTTAACAACACCCTCTCACCAGCCTTTAGCTAGCGTAGGAGGTGTTTCCTTTCCGGATTCAATCCAGCGCCATCTGCAATTTCATTTGTCAGATTCGCACCAAAGCCGTGCTTCACAAAATACTTATCTTTCGAAGTGTATATTACCAGAGGGGTTCTCCTTAGGCTCCCCTGCCGCAGCTAGTGCGGCCTCAAGTTGGGCTTTGCACTCTTCCAGCTCCTTAGACAGTAGGGAATTCTTTTCTGTAAGAACCTGCATAACAAATGATCCTTAAATCAGTTATTTTAACTGTTTCAAGTCTCGAGGGCTACTAGTATATATATAATTACCAAAATTTTCTTACCCGTATGTCTTTTACATATTGCTCCGTGGCTCTGGTTAGACCATTTTGAGTGGCACGGAGGTACGCATCTCCCGACTTAAAGGCATCTAACGCCTCTTGGGAGAAACAAGCGTCGCGAAGAATTGTCCGGCGACGCCTGTGGTTCATGGCACTCTCCACCTCAGAGTTGGTGGCAGACAACCTGTCCACATCCTCCATCGGAGGAGCGTCCGGTGCGCGCCTTGTGTTCGGCCCCGCTTCCGGGCCAGGCTTTGGAGCCTGGCTGGTGGAGGCGCGATTGGCGGCCTCTCCGAATATAGTTCGGCGAGGTCTTTTTGTCCTGAAGAGAGCACAAGTGTTAATATGCCCTGAAAGTATGACACCTGGGATAAGGGGGTGCGCCATACCTTTGCGTTGACACCCCGGTCCGGACTGCACCTCTTTTCTGCCCACGGGGCCCTGCGGCCCCTCGTTGGCTTGTCGCCGCAGGTTTGGCCTCCCGTTTCTGGGAGGACGGGATTAGCCCTGGATAATCGGCCGTAATGGCCACCAGGGCATTGTCCTTGCTTAATTGATGGAACACTCCATCAATCAGATCCACCGAAAACTCCGGATCCTCTTGCGAGTCCGGGTCGAGGGACCGTCCTGGGTCCTTGGGTTGTGGAGGAGGGCTGTTTATTTCTTTAACAGCCTGGCGCAGTTCCTGCGTCGAAATCACTAAGATTAAATATTTAACAATGAGGATATAAAACGGATGGGGAAGATGCGATCACTCACCCAGCTTGGGGGATTGTACATGGAAAATCCACCCTTTGGGTCAACACGGAGAAAATCCTCCTCTTCTCCCTTGTACAAAGCAGACAAGGTCTTTATTAGAGCCGCAGCCGAATCCGGCCCCTTACGGCCGTAGCGGGTGGTGTCGTCCTCCCCGTTGAAATCCCACATGGGGTGGCCTCTATACTGTAGCGGCTGCACCCCTCGCATGATGCATGCGGCCATGACCCCGATCATGGTTAGCCCGGAATGAGCTAACAATCTTATCCGGCCCATCAGGTAAACAACGCCCCTGTCACTTTCCCTCTGAGGGCTCCGTGGGCGCCAGCTTAGGCACTTATTTAAGGGAGCACTGTTGAATTCAGGGAGGCCGATCCGGACAGGATCTGGTAGCGGGACGTCTTCTATGTAAAACCATTCCGAGGGCCAGTCTTCGGACGCCTTCTTTGGGGTTCCGGATAGATAGCCGGTCCTGGCGATGCGCCATACTTCGGCTCCGCCCACTTGATACATAGACCCCTTCTTGGAACAAGGCACGAGGCAAAATAGCTCCCTCCACAGTCCAAAATGAGCTTCAACACCCAAGAACAGCTCGCAGAGGGCTACAAAGCCCGCGATATGCAATACTGAGGCGGGCGTGAGATGATGTAACTAGAGGCCGTAGAACTCCAGCAGCCCCCGGAGAAATGGATGGATTGGAAATCTGAGCCCCCTTATTAAATAAGGGACGAGGCACACCCGCTCTCCTTTGGAGGGATTAGGGGCGCTCTTTGCTTGCTCTCCGCCGTTGTAGACGGCAAGACCGGCTCGAACCGGGATCATATAGGCCGGGGGGAGAAATCCCTTGGTCTGGAGCGTCACTAACTTGCTATGCGGGACGGAGCATCTTTCCCAATATCCAGGCTTAGGGCTGGAAGGGCGGGAGGAGGAGTCGCGACGGCTGGCCATGGTGGAATGGATCTTTGTTGAATGCGCTCTGATGAACACTCGCGGAGGGGGAAGGTGTGGTTTGGATCTAAATCCTCGTCTCCTTAAATAGGTCAGCTTGTTTGCACGGCTAGGGGTGTGAATGTAAAAACGCTTAGACCTTTTATATTCGTTTGACACGTTGGGAGCGGCCATTATTGGGCGCAGAAGCCAAGGAGCGCAACATCTACAAGAAACTGGACTTTATTCAACAGGTACATGGAATTTGGAGGAGAACCCGCCTTGCAATGCCGAAGACAATCTGCGCGCCGGACTCATCGTCATTGAAGCCTGGTTCGGGGGCTACTGAGGGAGTCCTGGATTAGGGGGTGTTCGGATGGCCGGACTATACCTTCAGCCGGACTCCAGGATTATGAAGATACAAGATTGAAGACTCCGGCCCATGTCCGGAAGGGACTTTCCTTGGCGTGGAAGGCAATCTTGGCGATACGGATATTTAGATCTCCTACCATTGTAACCGACTCTATGTAACCCTAACCCTATCTGGTGTCTATATAAACCAGAGGGTTTTACTCCGTAGGACAACATACACATCAACAATCATACCATAGGCTAGCTTCTAGGGTTTAGCCTCCTCGATCTCATGGTAGATCTACTCTTGTACTACCCATATCATCAATATTAATCAAGCAGGACGTAGGGTTTTACCTCCATCGAGAGGGCCCGAACCTGGGTAAAACTTCGTGTCCCTTGCCTCCTATTACCATCCAGCCTAGACGCACAGTTCGGGACCCCCTACCGGAGGTCCGCCGGTTTTGACGCTGACACTAGCCTATGGTATGATTGTATGTTGTCCTACGGACTAAACCCTCTGGTTTATTTTGACACCGGAGGGGGCTAGGGTTACACAAGGTCGGTTACAAGGGAGGAGATCTACATATCCGTATTGCGTAGCTTGCCTTCCACGCCAAGGAGAGTTCCATCCGGACACGGGACGAAGTCTTCAATCTTGTATCTTCATAGTCCAACAGTCCGGCCAAAGGATATAGTCCGGCTGTCCGGACACCCCCTAATCCAGGACTCCCTCAGGGGGAAACCTACTCCTACTAGGAGTAGGACTCCCCGCTTGGGCGCGCCCTATGAGGGCCGGACCTCCCCTCCTCCACTCCTTTATATACGGGGGAGGGGGCACCCCATAGACACACAAGTTGATTGTTTAGCCGTGTGCGGTGCCCCCCTCCACAGATTTCCACCTCGGTCATATCGTTGTAGTGCTTAGGCGAAGCCCTGCGTCGGTAACTTCATCATCACCATCATCACGCCGTCGTGCTGACAAAACTCTCCCTCGGCCTCAACTGGATCAAGAGTACAAGGGACGTCACCGAGCTGAACGTGTGCAGATCGCGGAGGTGCCATGCGTTTGGTAATTGGTCGATTGGATTGCGAAGGCGTTCGACTACTTCAACCGTGTTTCATAACACTTCCGCTTTCGGTCTACGAGGGTACGTAGACAAACTATCCCCCTCTCATTGCTATGCATCACCTAGATGGATCTTGCGTGTGCGTAGGATTTTTTTTGAAATTACTGCGTTTCCCAACAGTGGCATCGAAGCCAAGTCTATGCGTAGATGTTATATGCACGAGTAGAACACAAAGGAGTTGTGGGAATGGGTATATACATATTGATTGCCGTCACTAGTTGATTCTTGATTCAGTGGTATTGTTGGATGAAGTGGCTCAGACCGACATTACACGTACGCTTACGTGAGACTGGTTCTACCGACATGCTTCGCACACTGGTGGCTAGTGGGTGTCAGTTTCTCCAACTTTAGTTGAATCAGATTCAATGAACATTGTTCTTTCTGAAGATCAAAAAGCAATCACTATACCGCCTTGTGGTTTTTGATGCGTAGGTAAGAACGGTTCTTGCTAAACCCGTAGCAGCCACGTAAAACTTGCAACAACAAAGTAGAAGATGTCTAACTTGTTTTTGCAGGGCATGTTATGATGTGATATGGTCAAGACGTGATTATACAAATTGTTGTATCAGATGATCATGTTTTGTAACACAGTTATCGGCAACTGGCCGGAGCCATATGGTTGTCACTTTATTGCATGGAATGCAATCGCCATGTAATTGCTTTACTTTATCACTAAGCGGTAGCGATAGTCATAGAAGCAATAGTTGGCGAGGCGACAATGATGCTTTGATGGAGATCAAGGTGTCAAGCCGGCGACGATGGTGATCATGACGGCTCTTTGGAGATGGAGATCAAAGGCACAAGATGATGATGGCTATATCATATCACTTATATTGATTGCATGTGATGTTTATCCTTTATGCATCTTATTTTGCTTAGTACGGCGGTAGCATTATAAGATGATCTCTCACTAAATTTCAAGGTACAAGTGTTCTCCCTAAGTATGCACCGTTGCTACAGTTCGTCGTGCCGAGACACCACGTGATGATCGGGTGTGATAAGCTCTATGTTCACATACAACGGGTGCAAGCCAGTTTTTCACACGCAGAATACTCAGGTTAAACTTGACGAGCCTAGCATATGCAGATATGGCCTCGAAACAGTGAGACCGAAAGGTCGAGCGTGAATCATATAGTAGATATGATCAACATAGTGATGTTCACCATTCAAAACTACTCCATCTCACATGATGATCGGACATGGTTTAGTTGATATGGATCACGTGATCACTTAGATGATTAGAGGGATGTCTATCTAAGTGGGAGTTCTTAAGTAATATGATTAATTGAACTTTAATTTGTCATGAACTTAGTACCTGATAGTATTTTGCATGTCTATGTTGTTGTAGATAAATGGCTCATGTTGTTGTTCCATTGAATTTTATTGCGTTCCTAGAGAAAACTAAGTTTAAAGATGATGGTAGCAATTGCACGGTCTGGGTCCGTAACTTGAAGATTATCCTCATTGCTGCACAGAAGAATAATGTCCTGGAAGCACCGCTAGGTGTACCACCTGCGCCAGCAACTACAAACATTGTGAATGCCTGGCAGAGCAAAGCTGATGACTGCTCGATAGTTTAGTGTGCCATGCTTTACGGCTTAGAACCGGGACTTCAACGATGTTTTGAACGTCGTGGAGCATATGAGATGTTCCAGGAGTTGAAGTTAATATTTCAAGCAAATGCCCGAATTGATAGATATGAAGTCTCCAATAAATTCTACAGCTGCAAAATGGAGGAGAATAGTTCTGTCAGTGAACACATACTCAGAATGTGTGGGTACTACAATCACTTGACTCAGCTGGGAGTTAATCTTCCAGGTGATAGTGTCATTGACAGAGTTCTTCAATCACTGCCACCAAGCTACAAGAGCTTCGTGGTGAACTATAATATGCAAGGGATGGATAAGACAATTCCCGATCTCTTCGCAATGCTGAAGGCTGCAGAGGTAGAAATCAAGAAGGAGCATCAAGTGTTGATGGTTAACAAGACCACCAGTTTCAAGAAAAAGGGTAAAGGGAAGAAGGGGAACTTCAAGAAGAATGACAAACAAGTTGCTGCTCAAGTGAAGAATCCCAAGTCTGGACCTAAGCCTGAGACTGAGTGCTTCTACTGCAAAGGGACTGGTCACTGGAAGATGAACTGCCCCAAGTATTTGGCGGAGAAGAAGGATGGCAAAGTGAAAGGTATATTTGATATACATGTTATTGATGTGTACCTTACTAATGCTCGCAGTAGCGCCTGGGTATTTGATACTGGTTCTGTTGCTAATATTTGCAACTCGCAATAGGGGCTACAGATTAAGCGGAGATTGGCTAAGGATAAGGTGACGATGCGTGTGGGAAATGGTTCCAAAGTCGATGTGATCACCATCGGCACACTACCTCTACATCTACCTTCGGGATTAGTTTTAGACCTGAATAATTGTTATTTGGTCCCAGCGTTAAGCATGTACATTATATCTGGATCTTGTTTGATGCGAGACAGTTATTCATTTAAATCAGAGAATAATGGTTGTTCTATTTATATGAATAATATCTTTTATGGTCATGCACCCTTGATGAGTGGTCTATTTTTACTAAATCTTGATAGTGGTGATACACATGTTCATAGTATTGAAGCCAAAAGATATAAGTTTAATAATGATAGTGCAACTTATTTGTGGCACTGCCGTTTAAGTCATATTGGTGTAAAGCGCATGAAGAAACTCCATGTTGCTGTGCTTTTGGAATCACTTGATTATGAATCACTAGATGCTTGCGAACCATGCCTCATGGGCAAGATGACTAAGACTTCGTTCTCCGGAACAATGGAACGAGCAACAGACTTGTTGGAAATAATACATATTGATGTATGCGGTCCAATGAGTGTTGATGCTCGTGGCGGTTATCGTTATTTTCTGACCTTCACTTATGATTTCAGCAGATATGGGTATCTCTACATGATGAACATAAGTCTGAAACATTTGAACAGTTCAAAGAATTTCAGAGTGAAGTGGAAAATCATCGTAACAAGAAAATAAAGTTTCTACGATCTGATCGTGGAGGAGAATATTTGAGTTACGAGTTTGGTCTTCATTTGAAATAATGCGGAATAGTTTCGCAACTCACGCCACTGGGAACACCACAGCGTAATGGTGTGTCCGAACATCGTAACCGCACTTTTTTAGATATGATGTGATCTATGATGTCTCTTACTGATTTACTGCTATCATTTTGGGGTTATGCTTTAGAGACGGCTGCATTCACGTTAAATAGGGCACCATTGAAATCCATTGAGACGACACCTTATGAACTGTGGTTTGGCAAGAAACCTAAGTTGTCGTTTCTTAAAGTTTGGGGCTGCGATGCTTATGTGAAAAAGCTTCAACCTGATCAGCTCGAACCCAAATTAGAGAAACGTGTCTTCATAGGATACCCAATGGAAACTGTTGGGTACACCTTCTATCACAGATCCGAAGGCAAAATATTCGTTGCTAAGAATGGATCCTTTATAGAGAAGGAGTTTCTCTCAAAATAAGTGAGTCGGAGGAAAGTAGAACTTGACGAGGTAATTGTACCTGGTCCCGTATTGGAAAGTAGTTCATCTCAATCAGTTCCCATGATTCCTACACCAATTAGTGAGGAAGCTAATGATGATGATCATGAAACTTCTGATCAAGTTACTACTGAACCTCGTAGGTCAACCAGAGTAAGATCCGCACGAGAGTGGTACGGTAATCCTGTTTCTAGAAGTCATGTTACTTGACCATGACGAACCTATGAACTATGAGGAAGCGATGATGAGCCCAGATTCCACAAAATGGTTTGAGGCCATGAAATCTGAGATGGGATCCATGTATGAGAACAAAGTGTGGACTTTGGTTGACTTGCCCGATGATCTGCAAGCCATAGAGAATAAATGGATCTTCAAGAAGAAGACTGACATTGACGGTAATATTACTGTCTACAAAGCTCGACTTGTTGCGAATGGTTTTGACAAGTTCAATGAGTTGACTATGATGAGACCTTCTCACCCGTAGCGATGCTTAAGTCCGTCCGAATCATGTTAGCAATTGCCGCATTTTATGATTATGAAATTTGGCAAATGGATGTCAAAATTGCATTCCTTAATGGATATCTTAAAGAAGAGTTGTATATGATGCAACCAGAAGGTTTTGTCGATCCAAAAGGTGCTAACAAAGTGTGCAAGCTCCAGTGATCCATTTATGGACTGGTGCAAGCCTCTCGGAGTTGGAATATATGCTTTGATAGTGTGATCAAAGGATATGGTTTTATACAGACTTTTGGAGAAGCCTGTATTTACAAGAAAGTGAGTGGTAGCTCTATAGCATTTCTGATATTATATGCAGATGACATATTGTTGATCAGAAATGATACTAAATTTCTAAATAGCATAAAAGGATACTTGAATAAGAATTTTTCAATGAAAGACCTCGGTGAAGCTGCTTATATATTGGGCATAAAGATCTATAGAGATAGATCAAGATGCTTAATTGGACTTTCACAAAGCACATACCTTGACAAAGTTTTGAAGAAGTTCAAAATCGATCAAGAAATGAAAGGGTTCTTGCCTGTGTTACAAGGTGTGAAGTTGAGTCAGACTCAATGCCCGACCACTGCAGAAGATAAAGAGAAAATGAAAGTCATTCCCTATGCTTCAGCCATAGGTTCTATCATGTATGCAATGTTGTGTACCAGACCTGATGTGTGCCTTGCTATCAGTTTAGCAGGGAGGTACCAAAGTAATCCAGGAGTGGATCACTGGCCACTGGTCAAGAATATCCTGAAATACCTGAAAAGGACTAAGGATATGTTTCTCGTTTATGGAGGTGACAAAGAGCTCGTCGTAAACGGTTACGTCGATGCAAGCTTTGACACTGATCTAGATGACTCTAAGTCACAAACCAGATACATATTTTTATTAAATGGTGGAGCTGTCAGTTGGTGTAGTTCCAAGCAAAGCGTCGTGGCGGGATCTACGTGTGAAGCAGAGTACATAGCTGCTTCGGAAGCAGCAAATGAAGGAGTCTGGATGAAGGAGTTCGTATCCGATCTAGGTGTCATACCTAGTGCATAGGGTCCAATGAAAATCTTTTGTGACAATACTGGTGCAATTGCCTTGGCAAAGGAATCCAAATTTCACAAGAGAACCAAGCACATCAAGAGACGCTTCAATTCCATCCGCGATCAAGTCAAGGAGGGAGACATAGAAATTTGCAAGATACATATGGATCTGAATGTTGCAGACCCGTTGACTAAGCCTCTCTCATGAGCAAAACATGATCAACACCAAGACTCCATGGGTGTTAGAATCATTTCTATGTAATCTAGATTATTGACTCTAGTGCAAGTGGGAGACTGAAGGAAATATGCCCTAGAGGCAATAATAAAGTTGTTATTTATATTTCCTTATATCATGATAAATGTTTATTATTCATGCTAGAATTGTATTAACCGGAAACTTAGTACATGTGTGAATACATAGACAAACAGAGTGTCACTAGTATGCCTCTACTTGCCTAGCTCGTTAATCAAAGATGGCTAAGTTTCCTAACCATAGACATGAGTTGTCATTTGATGAACGGGATCACATCATTAGAGAATGATGTGATTGACTTGACCCATCCATTAGCTTAGCACTATGATCGTTTAGTTTATTGCTATTTGTCGGTGTCAAAACCAGCGGATCTCGGGTAGGGGGTCCCGAACTATGCGTCTAAGGCGGATGGTAATAGGAGGCAGGGGACACGATGTTTTACCCAGGTTCGGGCCCTCTTGATGGAGGTAAAACCCTATGTCCTGCTTGATTATTCTTGATAATATGAGTAGTACAAGAGTTGGTCTACCATGATATCGGAGAGGCTAAACCCTAGAAGCTAGCCTATGGTATGATTGTCTGTTGTCCTACGGACTAAAACCCTCCGGTTTATATAGACACCGGAGGGGGCTAGGGTTACACAAGGTCGGTTACAAAGGAGGAGATATACATATCCGTATTTCCTAGCTTGCCTTCCACGCCTAGTAGAGTACCATCCGGACACGGGACGAAGTCTTCAATCTTGTATCTTCATAGTCCAACAGTCCGGCCAAAGGATATAATCCGGCTTTCCGGACACCCCCTAATACAGGACTCCCTCAGTAGCCCCCGAACCAGGTTTCAATGACGATGAGTCCAGCGCAGTATTGTCTTTGGCATTGCAAGGCGGGTTCTTCTCCCAATTTCGAACGTCTGTTAAGCAGTGTCCGGCTCCATAAACGTTGGACCTCTTGGCTTCTGCGCCCAATAAGGGCTATCTTCCATGCGTCGAATGAATACGAGGAGCCAGGGCGTTTTTACATTCGCCCCCCTAGCCAGATAAATAAATTGTCTATTAATGGGATGGGAATTCTTAGATCCAATCCATATCATCCTCCCCCAGCGAGAATCCATCGGAGCGTGCTTCGGAAAAATCCACTCAAGCATGGCCGACCTCCACAGCTCCTCCTCCCGCCCCCGTAGCCCTAAGCCCGGTGATTGGGAGAGGTGTTCCGTCCCACACAGTCAATTAGTCAAACTACAGACTAAGGGATTTCTCCCTCTAGCGTATATGGTTCCCGTCCAAGCCGGGCTCGCCACCTATAATGGCGGGGAGCAAGCGGAGAGCTTCCCCAGCCCCTCTATGGTGGAGCGGGTATGCCTTGTCCCTTACTTATTGAGGGGACTCGGATTTCCGATTCATCCGTTCCTCTGCGGGCTCCTGGAGTTTTACGGCCTCCAACTGCATAATTTCACCCCTGCTTCCATTTTACACATCGCCGACTATGTTGCCCTCTGCGAGTTATTCCTGGGCTGTGAGGCTCATTTCGAGCTGTGGAAAAGGTTATTTTGCCTCGTCCCTCGCACACAGAAGGGGTCAATTTATCAATTGGGCAGAGCCGAAATATGGCGCATCGCCGAAACTGGATACCTGTCCGGTACTCCGAAGAAGACGTCCGAAGACTGGCCTTCAGAATGGTTTTATATGGAGGACATCCCCCTTCTGGACCCTGTTCGGCAGGGTCTTCTTGAGTTCAGCAATGCTCCTCTGAAGAAACACCGAAGTTGGCACCCACGGAGCCCCCAGGAGGAAGACAACGGAGAAGTCCTTTACCTGATGAACCGGATTAAAGCGCTGGCTCAATCAGGATTGATAGTAATCGAGGTTATGTCAATATGCATAATGCGGGGAATGCAACCACTTCAATATTGAGGGCACCCCTTGTGGTGTTTTAATGGGGAAGATGACGCCACCCGTTGCGGGCGTAAGGGTCCGGAAAATGCTGCCGCTTTAGCAAAAATTATGTCCGAATTGTTCAAGGGATAGGAAGAGGAGTTCATCCGCATCAAGCCTTGGGATGGATTCTCCGTGTACAACCCTCCAAGATGGGTGAGTTATATCTCCTTACTCCCATTCTTCTCGCACTCTTTGTCATAAGTACTCACCTTGCCATTCTGCGGCAGGAACTGTGAAAAGCCATAAGGGAGGTCAACAGCCCATCTCCACAACCAGAGGACCCTGACCGGGCCCTTGGTCCTGGACTCGAAGAAGACCCGGACATATTCGTGGAGCTGATAGACCGGCAGTTCTATCAATTGAGCTGTGGCGGTGCTAGGGTGGCCATTACAGCTGACTATCCTAGACTGCTCCCTACGTCGCTTGTAAGGAAAACCAAAATCCTGACTCCGAAAACTAGGATCCCCTTTTAGACTCTTCACCTACCATATACATATGGTGCTTTATAGGGAAGGCATTAGGGACGCCGCGCGGAACCCGCAGCAACTCGTCAACAAGAAGCGCCGAGGCCGGGTAGGCCAAAAAGGAAGGTGGTCAGGGCGGAGACACCAGCGCAGAGGTATGAAAAAAACCCGCTCCGTGGTTGTCGTCTCTCACAAAATGTAATGACGTCCATATTTCTTTGACAGAAAAAACGCTCGCCAGAATATGTCTGGTGAGGCTGCCGATCATGCCTCCACCAGTCAGGCTCCAGGGCTGGACACAAAGGCGGAAGCCGACATGGGGCGGACGCCGGATACCCCCCCTACAGAGGATGCAGATAGACTATCCGCTACAAATTCAGAAGTGGAGAGCGCCATGAATCATAGGCGTCGTCGGGCCATACTCCGTGACGCTTGCTTCTCACCAGAGGCATTTGATGCCTTCAATTCTGGAGACGCATACCTCCGTGCTGCTCAAAATGGTCTAGCCAGAGCCACGGACCAATATGTAAGGGATGTACGGGTAAGCAAATCTGATGATTATATGTATCAGTAGCCCCTGAGACTTGAAACAGTTAGCATAACTGATTTAAGGATCATCTATTGTGCAAGTTCTTACAGAGAAGAATACTCTACTGTTACAGGAGCTGGAGGAATGCAAGACCCAACTTCGGGCCGCCGTTGCCACATTGAAGGAACCTAAAAAGTCCCCAACTGGTAACATTTGTTTCAAAGAATTATATGTACCATATAGCGTGCGGCATGGCTGCAGATCTAACAATAGATATTGCAGATGAATCCAGAGAGAATCTGGAGGACCAGCATGCCATACGACAGCTAAAGGCTGGCGAACGCGTGCTAACTGAGGTCAGATGGGAGAAAAACAAGCTCCAAGACACCAATACCAAGCTGAGCGTGGAACTAAAAGATGTTCGAGCCCAGCTTGCGGACTCCGAGAAGGGGAATAACCGGCTTCGACGCGGCATTTTCAGTAAGTGCTTGAACGATCCCTTAAAAAGGGGTCGGTGGAGAAGCTGACTAATAGAGTTATGTCTGCAGGTATGCTAACGGGTCGTCCTGCGGAGGAGATGCCCGGGTCTGCGGGTAACCTTCTATCCGAGCTGTCACAACTGCACGAACAAGTTCGGCAGGTGATGCAAGGTGTTGCCCAGGCCTTGTGGCCAGCCGTCTCCCTGCCATAAGGCATTGGAGAGCTTGCGGAGAAGCTCAAGGGAGCACAACGGCGCTTCCGATTATGGAAGATATCGGCCTGCCGTCAAGGTGCCAGGGAAGCCTGGGCCATGGTGAAGACGCGGTATACCAAGATTGACCCGAACCACATGGCCGAGGTCGGACCTGTAGGGCCCGATGGGAAGGAGATCCCCGTTAGCTTAGTGTATGGGCAAGTAGAATTAGTCGCAAAGTATTCCCAACAGGATTGTAGGCTAGACCGCCTGTTGAGTGGTATAGAAGAGGAATTTAGTCAGTCTACATGACTATGTAATTAAAGTGACATGTATAATGCCTTCTAGCCGGATTGTAGATCATTTGTCATGGTGGACCTTTTCGCTTCAACCTCGGGACCCGATAGTTCGGAGTGTGTCCGAATACCCGCTCAGTTATATAAGAACCGGGGTATGCGTGGAAACCAGGCGTAGGGGGTCATTAGTGCTTGAGCAGACAAGTGCCCAACTTGTTATGTTATATTACATGGGTAGTAAGAAACATCTTCTAGGGAGAATAGTTCCATTAGGGGTTCCTTTCCCTGGGTACGCATGCCCTAAAGTGCATGTCCGGACTGCGAGCGGAGACACAGGCAAAAACATCTGGGGGCATATATGGAAAGTAAATAAAAATCATCTTTTGTTCGTCGACCGAATATTCCCTTAAGAACGCTAGCTTTCGGCTTCACCCAGTCTGAGGTACACATCCGGCTGACCCGACAGTAACAATCGCAGAGGTGCTCCCCTTATGCCCTAGCCGAATTAATGGGAATGTAGGGCATAAATACAAGAGCCAGGCAACCCAGCTTGGCCAAAACTTAAGTCATATCGATGCATATAATGGCGAAGAAAAGGTACATGCGGAAGAATAACACATGTGCGGGGCATGAAGCCCAGATAGAGAATTAAGCTTCTGTGTAAGAAGCCCCCCAGGTATAAGGAGCGCAGTTAGCGCGTCTATAGTGCGCAAGCAAGGCACAAGTTGGCCCTTGAAGGCCTTGAGAAAGAATAAAAGAAAGAAAGGAAAAAAAAGGACAGATAATGTATATGCAAAAAATGGACAGAGGAAGGAGACGAACATAGAGTCCGGCCCTAGGCGTAGAATCTTCGGAGCCTGGCTGCATTCCATGGGTTCGGCTCAAGTCAATTATTCGATGCATCCCGCAGACAGTACGCTCCACCGGTTAGAACTTGGTCGATAATGAAGGGACCTTCCTATTTGGGCTCGAGCTTGGTCTTTTTCTTCTCCGGCAGGCGTAGAACTAACTCACCAACGTTATAAGTTTTGGCCCGTACTTCTCTGCTTTGGTATCTGCGAGCCTGTTGCTGATAGAATGCGGAATAGGCTTTCGCCACGTCGCGCTCCTCCTCCAGGGTGTCCAGACTGTCATGCAGATTGAGCCCGGCTTCTCTTTCTTCGTACATGCGCACTCGAGGTGAGTCATGAATTATGTCGCAGGGCAGAACTGCCTCTGCGCCGTACACCATAAAGAAGGGTGTGTATCCGGTAGTGCGACTCGGTGTGGTCCGCAGCCCCCAGAGTATGGAGTCGAGCTCCTCTACCCAGTGCGTGTTAGACTCCTTTAAGGACCGCACTAGTCTGGGTTTAATGCCGCTCATAATAAGACCATTTGCTCGCTCAACTTGGCCGTTGGTTTGTGGGTGATAGACGGAAGCATAATCGAGCTTGATGCCCATGTTGCTGCACCAGAGTTTTACCTCATCGGCCGTGAAGTTCATGCCGTTGTCAGTGATGATGCTGTGGGGGACTGATACGTCCATTTTTCATCATGCTTTTATATCAATATTTATCGCATTATGGACTGTTATTTTACTTTATATCACAATACTTATGGCTATTCTCTCTTATTTTACAAGGTTTACATAAGGAGGGAGAATGCCGGCAGCTGGAATTCTGGGCTAGAAAAGGAGAAAATATTAGAGACCTATTCTGTGCAACTCCAAAAGTCCTGAAGCTCCACGGAACATCTTAAAATAAATAAATAAAAATCCTTGCCAAAGATGAAGGCCAGGGGGCCCACACCCTTCTCACGAGGGTGGGGGGTGCCCCCCTAGGGCGCGCCCCCCTACCTTGTGGGCCCCCTGGTGGCTCTCCGACGTCCATCTTCTCCTATATGAGGTCTTTCGATGAGAAAAAAATAACAAGGAACTTTTTGGGACGAGACTCCGCCGCCACGAGGCGGAACCTTGGCGGAACCAATCTAGAGCTCCGGTAGAGCTGTTCTGCCGGGGATACTTCCCTCCGGGAGGGGGAAATCATCACCATCGTCATCACGAACGCTCCTCTCATCGGGAGAGGGCAATCTCCATCAACATCTTCACCAGCACCATCTCATCTCCAAACCCTAGTTCATCTCTTGTATCCAATTCTTGTCTCAAAGTCCGGGATTGGTGCTAGTAGGTTGCTAGTAGTGTTGATTACTCCTTGTAGTTGATGCTAGTTGGTTTAATTGGTGAAAGATCATATGTTCAGATCCTATATGCATATTATTACCCCTCTGATTGTGAACATAAATATGCTTTGTGAGTAATTACGTTCGTTCCTGAGGACAAGGGAGAAGTCTTGCTATGAGTAATGTGAATTTGGTATTCGTTTGATATTTTGATAAGATGTATGTTGTTTAGCCTCTAGTGGTGTTATGTGAACGTCGACTACATAACACTTCACCATTATTTGGGCCTAGAGGAAGGCATTGGGAAGTAATAAGTAGATGATGGGTTGCTAGAGTGACAGAAGCTTAAACCCTAGTTTATGCGTTGCTTCGTAAGGGGCTGATTTGGATCCATATGTTTCATGCTATGTGTTGGTGATATCACTACTGGGCGTAAACCGGCCTATCTGGGCCGGGTTAACTTCGTCAGTAGTTAACTATGTTAAAGCCCAAGAAGGCATATGAGGGCTCAAGGCCCATAGTCGGTTCAAGGCCTATAGTCGTAAACCGGCGTTGGTATGTAACTTATATTGTAAGTTAGGAATAAGTAGAGACCAAACCGGACACATCTATGAGCCGGTATTGGGACTCTGTGAACCGACGGGCGTCACCCGTGTATATAAGGGGACGACCCGGCGGCGGTTCAATAAGAACGGACAACAACTCGAGACTTAGGCGAAGCTTGTTTGCTCCCTAGTCATTGAAACCCCATCAATTCTATCACAACTAGACGTAGGCTTTTACCTTCATCGAAGGGGCTGAACTAGTATAAACTCTCTTGCGTCCCTGTGTCCGCTTTAACCCCTTCAAGCTAACCCATTGCGATGGCTCCACGACTAAGTCCTTTCACGAGGACATCTGCCGTGATAAAACCACGACAGTTGGTGCCCACTGTGGGGCTATCGCACGATGGTTTCAAGTTCTTGGAGGGCCGCTTTGAAGGACTCGAGGGCAACACTGTGGGCCGGATGACTAAGAGTCGTCGCGGCAAGCTCTACATCGATGATGCAGGCTAGGGCCCCGATGCCGGCTTAGTTGAGTATGGGTACCGGGTCCCCTTTGGTGGCATACACGTTTTCATCGGTAAGATCGGTGAACCGGGCCCTGAGCCGGACATCTGCACCGACCTCGTCAAAACGGCTCAGCGTGCGCGTTCCGCCCGGGTTAAACCGGCCGTGAAGCGTGCCTTCGTCGGAGTCATCCATGGAGGAAGTTATGAGGATGGATCGGAATCTCACGGCGAGATCGTCGTTTATTCTGGCAACAAGAAACCGAATCTCTATATCAGCTACAAGATGAGCGGATTGGGGGCTGTTCTGATGGCGACAGTATTCCGGACCCCTCTGATCTACCCAACCGAGTTGGAATATTCATGGTCGGCACACAAGCAGCGCTTCATTCTTCGACTGCTGCACCAATAACCTCCGGTTCAGTAGCGGCGACGGCTGCCGGGGTAGGAAGCTCTGTACGCCCGCCGGCTCAAGTTCTATCAGATCTATTTGATGCATTGTTTGTGCTTATGGCAGAAGCTAACCCAGCGGATCAGGACGTCCACAATGCGGAGATTGCAAAGGTGAAGGAACAGATCACCCAGGCCAAGGCGGACCTGGCAGCTGAGAATGCCAGGATGACCGCAGAGCGGGCCGCTTTAGACGCACAAGCCTACAGGCTCATGTTGGACCAAAACACGTCGCATGAAGTCATGAAGAGGAAGTACCGATCCCGTCTGCCTTCGGTTTTCGAGGCCAGAGACCTTTTCAACACCCCAGGAGCAGGAACCAGTGATCCGCTGGAGGTAAATCGGGCGGAAGCTCCTGGGACCGGCGCGCCGGTTCAGCCCCGTCTGATGGATCTGCCTCGTCAAACCACTGTTATACCTCAGGCTGTTTCAACACCTCCGGGTCACTACACCAACCCGATGGACAATCTCGTTGCTGCTGCTGCACGACTGGAGGCCATTCCAATTGAAGGTGACTCGCCGCAGGCGGTAGAGACGCGACGGGTCAAGGAGCTTCTTAGGACAACTTTGATCCAACAGGAAGCATACTCGTACAGCCGCGACTGGATCCACTCGACCCCTCGTCCAAGCCGGAGCTATAGCAGGCATATGGATGAACCGGCCGTGTCAAGTAATGAACGACGAGGAGCACTCCGCGGCAACAACCCGGTGGGTGGTGCTGATAACGCTCAGGAAGTGGTGGACCGGGCCCAAGCACGCAGGGAGGCCGAGTTAGCCGCATAGTATCAGGCTCGGCAGCTTACGCCGGTTCGTCCAACTATCTCGGTCGAACCTGGTGTTACTTCTAGTTCTTTGGGGGTGCCTTGCCTTGTCCCCGCTTTACGCAATGTGCGCCTGCCCAAGGATTTCAAGGGCCCACACAAGGTACCGACCAACCCCCAGAGACATGGGTGGAGAGCTATGAGATGGCCATGGAGATGCTTGATGTGGATGATGCGGCATGTGCGAAGTACTTCACCATGATGCTCGAAGGAACGGCCCGTACTTGGTTAAAAAGCTTACCGGCCAATTCTATCAGTTCATGGGACCAATTACGAGCCCGGTTTATCAGTAATTTCAAGGATACATGTAAGCAGCCTATGTCGATAGTGGACTTAGCTACATGTGTCCAGGAGGAAGGAGAATCGACGACTCATTGGGTGCGCCGGGTCTCGCAGGTTCTGCATTCATCAGACCGCATCAACGCTGACACCGCAGTTATAACCCTAGAAGGCAACTGGCGGTTTGGGCCCCTAAAGCTGAAGTTGGGACGGATGAAGCGCCATTGCACTGATATGGGGACCCTCATGGCTGCCTTGGTAAAGTATGCTGATTCTGATAGTACCAAGGATCCCGAGTCTGATGATGACAAGACAGGGAAGGGAAAGAAGAACAACAACCCCAAAGGTCAGCAGCACCACTCGGCAGGTAACGGTAACGGTAACGGAGGCAAGCGTAAAGCAGATGGCAACATGGACTTCGTGGCTAATACCAACGCGCAGGACAAGGGTCAGCGGCGCAAGGGTAAACCGCCGAATCGCAGTGGAGCGCCTAACCCTAACTCGGACCACTTAAATTATCTATTGAACCAGCCCTGTCCAAAGCATGGGACGAAGGAGGTGCCAGCAAACCACCTTTGGAAGGATTGCTTCATTATGCAGGAGTTCAAGAATTCTAATGCTTTTCGGTATGATCACGGCTCCGGCGGTGGCTCAGGATCTGGGCCGGGATACGGTGGAGGAAATTCCGGTTCAGGATTTAATGGTAATCCGGGCGGACATAACAATCAAAATAATCAGAACAACCAGGGTGGTTACAACCAGCAGCAGCAACAGTCGGGTTACCAGAGCAACCCAAAGCAGTTGAATAGTGGGCAGTACCATGTTTTCACCACTAGCTTGGACAAGCGAGACCGGAAGGTTCAGAGGCGGGCTGTCAACTCTGTTGAACCGGCCGTGCCCCGTTATCTACGCTGGTCTGAACAGCCAATCATATGGAGCAGAGAGGATCACCCTCCCCAGGTTGATAATACGAGTCAGTTGGCTCTGGTGGTGGCGCCTCAGGTGGGAGGTTACAAGTTCACCAAGGTGCTCATGGATGGAGGGAGCAGCATTAATATCTTGTACTATGAGACGTTCCGTCGTATGGGACTAATAGATAAAAATCTCAAACCGTCCAATATGGTGTTCCACGGTGTGGTACCTGGCAAGTCAGCATATCCTGTTGGTAAGATAGCTCTGGAAGTGGCCTTTGGAGATGATCATGATTCCAGGTCGGAAACATTGACGTTTGAAGTGGTGAAAATCCAAAGTCCGTATCACGCCCTGTTTGGGCGACCGGCCTACGCCAAGTTTATGGCACGGCCCTGTTATGTGTATTTGCAGCTCAAGATGCCGGGTCACAAGGGGACAATAACGGTTCACGGAAGCCGTAAAATGGCTTTGGAGTGCGAGGAAGGAGATGCAGCCTACGCAGAGTTGGTTTGTGCCACCGAGGAGCTAAGGTATTATAAGGACAATGTTGATCCGGCGGACATGACTCCATTAAAGAAGCCAACTACGGAGCATGATCTGGCCCTGAAGTTCAAATCGGCAGCTGAAACTAAGCTTGTTGACTTCGTGCCTGGCGATTCGTCCAAGCAGTTCAGCATCAGTGCCAACTTGGATCTGAAATAGGAAAGCGTGCTCATCGAGTTCATCCGTGAGAATCGGGACATTTTTGCATGGAAGCCCTCTGACGTGCCAGGTGTACCGAGGCAACTCGCTGAGCACACCCTTAATGTGGATCCTAAATACAAACCGGTGAAACAGTTCCTCCGCCGGTTTAACGAAGAAAGATGCAAGGCGATTGGAGAAGAGGTAGCCAGGCTCTTAGCAACTGGCTTTATTATTGAAGTTTTCCACCCTGAGTGGCTTGCCAATCCGGTGCTGGTCCTTAAGAAAACCGGTACCTGGCGCATGTGTGTGGATTACACAGATCTTAATAAGGCTTGTCCAGCAGATCCTTTTGCCCTCCCCCGTATTGATCAAATTATTGATGCTACGGTGGGTTGTGAGCGTTTGAGTTTTTTGGATGCATATTCTGGCTATCATCAGATCAAAATGGCAGTTAAGGACCAGGAGAAGACGGCATTCATAACTCCCTTTGGAGCCTTCTGCTATGTGTCTATGCCCTTTGGGCTAAAGAGTGCCCAGGCAACTTATCAACGGTGTGTACAAAATTGTCTTCACAAGCAGATTGGCCGTAATGTACATGCTTACGTGGATGATATCATGGTTAAGTCAAGGGAGAAGGAGAACTCTGGTTGATGACTTGAAGGAAACCTTTGATACCTGAGGACGTATAAGATGATGCTTAATCCGGCCAAGTGTGTCTTTGGTGTACCGGCAGGCAAGTTATTGGGTTTTTTGGTGTCCAACAGGGGAATCAAGGCTAATTCGGAGAAGATCACAGCCATCACCTCCCTGGCTAAACCGAAGTGTATCAACGATGTTCAACGCCTGGCAGGCCGGATTGCCGCGTTAAGCCGGTTTATTAGCCGCCTTGGTGAGAAGGCAATCCCTTTGTATCAGATGTTGAAGAAGACGGATCAATTCGTCTGGAGTTCTGCTGCTGACAAAGCATTTGAGGACTTAAAGCGGCAATTGGCCAATCCGCCTGTGCTCGCCGCTCCCATGGACAAGGAGCCGTTGCTGCTATATGTTGCTGCTAATGCTCGTGCGGTCAGTGTGGCTATTGTGGTGGAGCGAAAAGAGGCAGGCAAGGAGCATCCGGTTCAACGTCCGGTCTATTATATAAGTGAGGTACTCATTGAGTCCAAGCAAAGGTATCCACATTGGTAGAAGCTGGTATATGGAGTTTTTATGGCAAGCCGGAAGCTCAAGCAATACTTCCAAGGGCACCCCATTACGGTGGTCAGTTCTGCTCCCTTGGGGGATATCATCCAGAACCGGGAAGCGACTGGCCAGATTGCCAAGTGGGCTATAGAGCTTGGGCTGCACGGGTTGAAGTATGTGCCTCGAACGGCGGTTAAGTCTCGAGCACTTGTTGATTTCATCAATGATTTGATGGAACTGCAAGCACGTGAAGAAAAACCGGATCACACATATTGGACCATCCATTTTGACGGATCCCGGCAATTGGAAGGCTCGGGGGCTGGAGTCGTATTAACTTCCCCACGAGGTGATAAGTTTTGTTATGTTCTCCGCTTAATGTTCCCTTGTACTAACAATGCAGCTAAGTATGAAGCCTTGCTCCATGCTCTCTGGATGGCTAAGGAGATGAATCTAAGTCGAGTTAAGTGCTTCGGTGACTCAGACCTCGTGGCTCAACAAGTGTCTGGCACTTGGGATTCCAAGGACCCACTTATGGCAGCATATCGTCGTGAGGTGGATATTGTTGCAGGTCACTTTAAAGGCTATCAGGTGGACCATGTGGACCGACGGAAAAATGAAGCGGCGGACGCTTTAAGCCGGCTTGGCTCTCAGCGCAAACCGGTCCCGCCCAATGTTTTTCTGGATGTGCTGCACAACCCGTCGGTCCAGCTCCCTGGTGAAGCGGATTTGGCTATTCCTAATCCGGAGGCTCAATTGGTGGCAGCTCTTCATGTCATTCCGGATTGGATGCTTCCTTACCTGGCATACATGAACCGGGGCGAATTACCAGAGGATGAGACTCTGGCCCGACAGATAATCCGGCGGTCCAAGTCCATGACTATTGTCAATGGCGAGTTGCATCATTGCAGTGTATCAAGGGCGTTTCAATGCTGTGTGTCTCCTGAAGAAGGCTGTGAAATTTTGCGTGAGATCCACGAAGGAGATTGTGGTCACCACGCCGGTTCAAAATCTTTGGTGGCTAAAGCGTTTTGCCATGGCTTCTATTGGTTAACTGCTCATGCTGATGCGGAGGATCTGGTCAGACGATGTGACGATTGCCAAAAGTTTTCAAGACGTGCTCATGTGCCGGCTCAAGAATTGAGAATGATTCCAATTACTTGGCCGTTTGTGACTTGGGGGCTGTATATGGTTGGGCCTTTCAAAAGGTCCAAAGATAAGAAGACCCACCTCCTGGTGGCGGTTGACAAGTTTACAAAGTGGGTGGAGGCAGAACCTGTTAGCAAGTGTGATGCGGCCACGGAGGTTCAGTTCATCAAAAAAGTGATTTTCCAGTTTGGCTTTCCACACAGTATCATCACAGATAATGGTACCAATTTGTCCAAGGGTGCCATGAAGGATTTCTGCGAACGGGAGCACATCCGGCTTGACGTTTCATCAGTGGCACATCCACAGTCCAATGGTCAAGCAAAAAGGGCTAATCAAGAGATCTTGCGAGGCATCAAGCCCCGGCTTATGGTTCCTTTGCAGAGAACACCGGGTTGTTGGGTAGAAGAGTTACCATCTATGTTATGGAGCATCAATACTACACCCAACAGATCAACAGGATACACAGCGTTCTTCATGGTCTACGGAGCGGAGGCACTTCTCCCCAGTGATATCCGTCATGACTCACCTCGTGTGGCGGCTTATGTTGAAGCGGAAAACGAGACAGCACGGCAAGACACTTTGGACCTGTTGGATGAAGAACGTGACATAGCAGCCGCCCGCTCGGCGATTTACCAACATGATCTTCGTCGTTATCACAGTCGTCGAGTCAGAACCAGAACCTTTCAGGAAGGAGATTTGGTGTTTCGGCTCATCCAAGATCAGACTGATATGCATAAACTATCCCCACCTTGGGAGGGACCTTTCGTGGTCAGCAAGAATATGCACAACGGGTCATACTATTTGATCGATATTCGAGAGCATAAATACTCACGTACATCAGAAGAGGAGACGAACAGGCCGTGGAACATAGCTCATCTTCGGCCTTACTATACCTGAGCCATTGGCTCTACTTATGTACATATTACGACAATGTATATATTATGATTAAATATAATAAACCGGAACCTCAGCTAAAGCGGGGTATCTGTTCTTTTACATCATGTGTGGTTACACGGAGTTGTTCTAAAGCGGCCTCCGGTTTACCCCTTGAGTTAGCTTTTCAAAGCATCATGTTATATCACTTGGGGGCTTGGTCGTGTCCGAACCAATGCAACACCTCTTGATAGGCGAGAGCCACCAGATCACTTGGGGACTTGGTCACGTCTGAACCAGTCACGCCTATTGATCGGCCTAAGGCCACAGAATCACTTGGGGGCTTGGTCGAACCCGAACCATTGCCACGCCTCTTGATCGACATAAATGCCACGGTTTCATTTGGGGACCTGGCTGACTTGAACCATAGCTACACCTATCGGGAGCTTGGTCATGTCCGACCATGGTAACGCCATCTGATCGGCTCAAATAAAGCCTCTTTTTGCAAACAGTTTTATCATTGCCTTTGCTTCACAATTTTCTTTGATAGATATTTCTTTCTTTTCGCTGCGTTTTTTAAAACCGACAAAGTTTTAAGCCGGTTCAAAATGTCAATTGACAGAACACGGTCCATTTTTAATCCGGAGACTATTTGCCCGGTTTGATTTTTTATTAACATCCTATTATGGAGTAACACGGTGCTTTATTATAACTCGGCACGGTTTACATGGTAAACCGGCATTATATATATACAGGAGCTGCTATCTCCTCCAATAGTGTGGGTTTATAAACCTCCGCTTCAAGATTGGCTAAGCCAACTTCATGCCCAACGATGGCAGGTATTATGTATCTCAAAGATTTGATCATATGCTTAAATTTCAGATATTTTGATTTCATATATGCAGACATCATACTCCGCCTGACGGTACAACCGCGGTGGCACTTTAAGATTTTTTATATTGCAGAAAATACTTTGGAAAGTTCATCACCCAAAGGAAGAACAAGTTGCAGTAATTATGCATGAAGGCATATAAAAATCAAGAGTATCGACTAGCCTATTACAAGGCAACACGGTGCCCAAAATAAGATCATTGTTTTTTCAAAGGAGAGGCAGTTTAAACCGGCTTCTGGTTCAAGCTTGGTCACCAGCCTGGCCTGATGGTTGTGGGTCATCCCGCGCCGCTTCAACTTCAGCTTCTCTACCCAGCGGCTAGAAATCAACATTTGTCCAGTCGATTCCCATTAATGCTCGAAAGACAGCTTCATCGTGGATCAGCAACGATGGTTCAATATCGGGAGCGTAAGTATGCTTACGGATTGGAGGGATAAGATTTTCCGATTCAGGAATTGGGGCCGCTACTCGCTTGTTTTGGTTGTCATATTGGGCTTGATAATGAGACAAGTCTGCTTCTTCAACCAATTGACAAGCTAGCGGATGCACCTCCTGGTTTATTGCTCGTAGATCCGCTTCACTAAACTCTGACCCGTCTTCCTTCAAGCTGGGATAGCCCTGAGCCGCTTCAACAGGATCAAAATCCGTCACCCAAGCTTTTGCCCGGATTAAGGCATTGATTGCATCGGTTCGAGCAGCAGATTTCTTCAGCTCTTCAACCCGGGCAGGAAGCATCCACAGTCTCTTCAGAGTGTCCTGAATCAAAGTGGGCGCCGGATTGTTGTGGGATGCAGTACAGATGATCCGTTGTGCACCAGTGTACAGTTGTTCGATCAATGTGTAGGCGGCTTTCAATTTCTTCCGCACATCTGACCCCAAGTGACCAATACGTGTCCCTGAAATATTGCAAAAGGTTAACAAACTGGCAGCTCTATAAGAAGGCCGAATCAATCTAGATATCAAACCAGCTTACCAAAGATAGCAGCGGTCATGGCATGCACATGCCGCTTTGTGCTGGTCAGTTCGTCCACCACCGGTTTCAGTGCAGCCTCGGCATCTTCTGCTCGTTTGGTTAAAGCAGATTTTTCAGTGGCCCAATCCGCCCGCTCTTTCTTGAAGCCCTCCTTAAGCTGTTCCATGGTGCTTAAAGCGCTGGTTAATTCCTCTTTTGCTTTGGAGGTTTCAGCTTGTTGGCACTTCAGATTTTCTTGGAGATCGGCAACTTGGTTTTCTTTTGTCTTCAGCTCAGCCTGCATACAGACAGTTATATGATTCAGCAAGCAGTGCAAGAATTGAAGCACCAACCACATAACAAGTTATGCACTTGGCACTTGGGGGCTAATGCCTATTTGATCTTCATATTTCACTTGATTATAAAGTCCCAAGATCAATACAAGTATTCAACTTGGCACTTGGGGGCTAATGGCTATTTGCTCGAATAAAATCTGATGCCGCGATCTCAATTACTTAAAGTCCCGGTTTAACTACACTAAGTTGAACCGACCCTTGGGGGCTACATCAGCGAATTCCGAAGCATTGGGATTTATATTAGCAAGTCCCGGTTTGGATGCAGATTCTAAACCAGCCCTTGGGGGATAGGAGAGTTAACAAGATTGAAATATCCAAACAGGAAAAAGTACATGAAAGTTACCTCAAATTTCTCTTTCATCATATTCACCAGACCAGCTTCATAATCACGGCTGGTATACAGCCGGTTTAGGTAACCAGAATGAAGATCTTGGGCATTCAGAGCAGCATAGGTTGCCAAGTCAACATTCCACTTGCCTTTGCCCATGGCAGCAAATTCTTCTTTGGCGGTATGCTTGGATAAAACAACAGGATTGCTGGGCTCTGTACGACCAATACCAGTAATTACAACTTCATCATCCTTAGCATCACCGGTTTGCACTGGCGCAGTCGGTTTGTCAGCAGGCTGGGATGGACTGGTGGATCTTCCAAACCGGATGGGGCTTGTGGGCTGGTTGACAGGACTTGAGGTATCAATAGGCCTTTCTTCAGCAATGAAATCGCCATCTTGCTGTGGTGGATCATTGGGTATATCTTCAGGAATAGCCGCTTCAAGATCTGGTGCTTTACCCGGTTCAGGGACAGCGTCCTCCTCGGCCGCTTTATCCAGGCGAGTCTTTTTGCTCGGTCTAGGCTTGGCCCTGAAAGGAATAACAAAGTCAAATACAGCATATGTTCCAAGGTGATGTACCAGAAATATTATGATAAGTATAGCTTACCCAAGCACCGTTTTGAGCGGTGGCAGCTGAGTAGCCGATGACTCGCTAGAGGATGAGTGGGAAGTAACCTGATAATCGGAGTCAGATGGATTAAGAGGTTGACGAAAACAGCCCGCTTTAGGACAAGCACTGACAAGCAAATTAGAGACCTCTGAACGGCGTTTCCGAACCGGACTGTTCGGTAAACCAGCGGAGGTAACTACCTGGCCGCTGTGCCAGGTTGTGCGGCGAGCTTCGTGCTGTTGGGTCTTCATAAGAAATTTGGGATCCAAGTAAGCAAGAGGATGAGAAAATTTAACCTTCCGGTTTGCCTGACGGATTTTTAGTGAAGGCAAAGGGTCTGAATCGAAAGAGACAATAATAACCTCTGCAGCATCAGCATGGCTGGCTTCGGCATCATCCTGACAAATATCATCATCAATAAGGTGCATGAAAAATAAGCCAAGTGAGTCAAGCTCTACCTCAAGGTTCGGATTACCCACATCATCATCAGAGGCCGGATCAGAAGATGCAGTGGTTTTCTTCTTGTGAGCAGGTCGTTTTACGACTTTAGTCTTTGGCCGGGTTGGTCGTTCCAGTTTGTCTATTTTTTTCTGGCTTCTCCTGTGGAAGTTTCTTGCTCCAAAACGGATCATTACCCTGTTTAAACAGACATTGATATTAAACAATGACCAGATATATCAATAACAGGTTCAGTAAAAAGGAAATTCAAACTCTTACAACTGGCGGTTTGTTGGTGGCACAGAAGGGAAGCAGGCCGGTTCGAGCACAGACGTGTTCCGGTTCATTCAGCATTTTATTCACAGCCTCTGTGATTTCTTCGTCGGTGAGCTGGATGTTAGCATGTTGCAGTGGGTCATCAACACTGCCAGTATACTCGCACATCAAACCGGAGCACTGACTAAGGGGCAGTATGCTCCACGATATCCAACAGCGAGCGAGATCAACTCCTGTTAAACCATTGGCCATGAAGGCTCTAAGCTTGGACAGTTGAGGAGCGTATTTGCTTCGCTCCTTGGCAGTCAACCTTTGCGGAAAGGGGTGTGTATTACTAAGCCGCTCCGGAAGAAAGCCAGGCAAAGGATTTTCACCAGCAGGGGAGGTGTCTTTGCAATAGAACCATGTTTGATTCCACTCTTTGGGGTGGCTGTGCAGTTTGGCGTGAGGGTATGTGACCTCTTTCCTTTTTTGAATCGCCACACCACCCAATTCCGTATTGGAACCGTCAGTAAACTCAGTACGGCGGTTTAGATGGAAGCAGTCTCTGAACAACTCCACTCTGGGCTCCTCTTGAAAGAACACCTCACAGAGCACTTGGAAGTGACACATGTTTGTAACAGAGTTGGGGCCAGTATCTTGTGGGCGGAGTTGAAAATCGGCTAAAACGTCCCGGTAAAATTTAGAACCGGGCGGCTTAAAGCCCCGGGCTAAGTGATCTACAAAAACAACGACCTCTCCTTCTTGAGGTGTGGGAGGGCATTCTTTGCCAGGGAACCTCCAATGGATGGTGTTTTGCTGCCTAAAGCGCCGATCAGGACTAAATTGTTCAGTTGAGTCTCCGTGACGCGAGAAGGAACCCAGTTGCACTCATATACTTGCTTGGCCATGGTGAAATCTACAAGATAGGTGATTCTTGTTCAAGAATGCATTGATTAAAGTACACTGGTATGTACAATGTTAAACCGGAGACAGCTCTATCTAAACCGGAGTTTTATGAAGCAACAACATCTGGCGGTTCAACAAGGGGACTAATGGTATATACCGGTTTGTTAATTTTTTCTACACCAAGTTAAACCGCCGGATCTAAGCATTGAAACAGTTGAGATTGCGGACGGGTAAGTGTACAGAAATAGATTTCACAAGATTTCTCTACAGCGACGGATCTGAAGCAAGTTCAGAAAAGAAGGAAAATATTCAAGAAAGAACAGTACCGAATCAATGGACAGAGATACAGGTAGATCTATGGTCTTGAGGCATGTAAGTGAGGGCAGATGCTAAAAACTACCGCTACACAGAGCAAAGGTTCACAGGTTCGTCTAAGATCTATCATATGAGTACGAAGCAGACGATGAACACTGAAGAACTTGGAAACTCTAGAACGGATCTACAGAGGAAAAGGTGAAGAACTCACCGGAGCCGAGGAAGAAGCAGAAGGTTGCCGCGATGTTCTGGTATAACTAGGGTGATGCAGCGGCCAAGGTTGGAGCAGAGGTCGTCGACGGCGGCGGAGCTCCGAAGCTGGACGACGCGAGGAAGACGAAGCAGAAGGGCACGAAGGGGAAAAAGAAATGACCCTTCGGTCCTATTTATAAAGAAAGGGACATGTGTCAGGCGCGAAAATCAAGGGACCGTGGATTTGGAAACGAAGCTGTCGCCTCGATTGTCGCAGACCTATTAAACAAAAAAGGTATCATGGATAAGTTTCTTTATAATAGGTGATGTCACGCCGGTTTACAACGACCAGGGAAGATGACATCACGGCGGTTCAACAAACTACAAGAAGATGTTGAAGATGAAGATTTTTGCTAAGGATTGACATGAACCTGTTCAAATCAATCTGGGGCCTAATGTTGGGGATATCACTACTGGGCGTAAACCGGCCTATTTGGGCCGGGTTAACTTCGTCAGTAGTTAACTATGTTAAAGCCCAAGAAGGCAGATGAGGGCTCAAGGCCCATAGTCGGTTCAAGGCCTGTAGCCGTAAACCGGCGTTGGTATGTAACTTATATTGTAAGTTATGAATAAGTAGAGACCAAACCGGACACATCTATGAGCCGGTATTGGGACTCTGTGAACCGACGGGCGTCACCCGTGTATATAAGGGGACGACCCGGCGGCGATTCAAGAAGAACGGACAACAACTCGAGACTTAGGCGAAGCTTGTTTGCTCCCTAGTCATCGAAACCCCATCAATTCCATCACAACTAGACGTAGGCTTTTACCTTCATCGAAGGGGCCGAACTAGTATAAACTCTCTTGTGTCGCTATGTCCGCTTTAACCCCTTCAAGCTAACCCGTTGCGATGGCTCCACGACTAAGTCCTTTGACAAGGACATCTGCCGTGACAAAACCACGACACTATGGTTAGGTTTACCTTAATACTTTTGTTGTAGTTGCGGATGCTTGCACTAGAGGTTAATCATAAGTGGGATGCTAGTTCAAGTAAGAACAGCACCCAAGCACCGGTCCACCCACATATCAAATTATCAAAGTATCAAACGCGAATCATATGAACGTGATGAAAACTAGCTTGACGATATTCCCATGTGTCCTTGGGAGCGCTTTTCCTACTATAAGAGTTTGTTCCGACTTGTCCTTTGCTACAAAAGGATTGTGCCATCTTGCTGCACTTTATTTACTTTTGTTACTTGTTGCTCGTTACAATTTATCCTATCACAAAACTATCTGTTACCACTTATTTCAGTACTTGCAGAGAATACCTTGCTGAAAACCGCTTATCATTTCCTTCTGCTCCTCGTTGGGTTCGACACTATTACTTATCAAAAGGACTACTATTGATCCCCTATACTTGTGGGTCATCAAGACTCTTTTCTGGCGCCGTTGCCGGGGAGTGTAGCGCCTTTGGTAGGTGGAATTTGGTAAGGAAAAATTTATATAGTGTGCTGAAATTTACTGTCACTTGTTACTATGGAAAGTAATTCTCTGAGGGGCTTGTTCGGGGTATCTTCACCTCGTCCAGTAGAGCAAAGAGTTGCTCCTCAACCTACTGAATCTATTGAAAATGAAACTCCTTTTGAATTTCCTTCGGGTATGATGGAAAAACTGCTAGATAACCCTTTTACAGGAGATGGAACAAAGCATCCTGATGAGCACTTAATATATGTGGATGAAGTTTGTGGATTATTTAAGCTTGCAGGTATACCCGATGATGTTGCTAAGAAGAAGGTCTTCCCTTTATCTTTGAAGAGAGACGCATTGATATGGTATAGGCTATGTGATGATATGAGATCATGGGACTATAAAAGATTGAAGTTGGAATTTCATCGAAAGTATTACCCTATGCATCTTGTTCATCGTGATCGCAATTATATATATAATTTCTGGCCTCGCGAAGGAGAGAGCATTGCTCAAGCTTGGGGGAGGCTTAAATCAATGTTATATTCATGCCCCAATCATGAGCTCTCAAGAGAAATGATTATTCAAAAATTTTATGCTCGGCTTTCTGATAACAATCGCACCATGCTCGATACTTCTTGTGTTGGCTCTTTTATGATAAAGACTACTGAATTCGGATGGAATTTATTGGATAGAATTAAACGCAACTCTGAAGATTGGGACCTCGACGAAGGTAAGGAGTCAGGTATGACACCTAAGTTTGATTATGTTAAATCTTTTATGGATACCGATATTTTCCGTAAGTTTAGCACTAAATATGGACTTGACTCTGAGATAGTAGCTTCTTTCTGTGAATCTTTTGCTACTTATGTTGATCTCCCTAAGGAGAAGTGGTTTAAATATCATCCTCCCATAGAAGTAAAAGTAGCTGCACCTATTAAAGTTGAAGAAAAGACTGTCACTTATAATGATCCTATTGTTCCTACTTCTTATATTGAGAAACCACCTTTCCCTGTTAGAATAAAGGATCATGCTAAAGCTTCAACTGTTGTTCGTAAAAGCAATATTAGAACTTATACACCTCCTGAGCAAGTTAAAGTAGAACCTAATATTGCTATTGTTCAAGATCTCTTGTCTGATAATATTGAGGGGCATGTTATTCAGTTCAAAGGTGAAACTGCTAGAATTGCTAAACCTTGTGATAAAGATAAACATAGACCTGTGGTAGGCGTGCATGTTATTTCTGTTAAAATAGGAGATCATTGTTATCATGGCTTATGTGATATGGGTGCAAGTTCTAGTGTTATACCGCATACCTTATAGGAAGAAATTAAGAATGAAATTGCACCTGTTGAGTTAGAAGATATTGATGTTACAATTAAACTTGCTAATAGAGATACTATTTCACCAATTGGAATTGTTAGAGATGTTGAAGTCTTGTGTGGGAAAACTAAATATCCTGCTGATTTTCTTGTTCTTACTTCTCCACAAGATAGCTTTTGTCCCATTATGTTTGGTAGACCCTTCTTAAATATTGTTAATGCTACCATAGATTGCACAAAGAATGTTGTTACTGTTGGCTTGGATGATATGGTTCATGAGTTTAATTTCTCTAAATTTAGTAAACAACATCATGAGGAAGAATTACCTAGTAAGGATGAAATTATTGGTCTTGCTTCTATTGTCGTACCTCCTAGTGATCCTTTAGAACACTATTTGCTAGACCATGAAAATGATATGTTCATGAATGAAAGAAGGGAAATAGATGAAGTATTCTTTAAACAGGAACCTATTCTGCATCACAACTTGCCTGTTGAAATCTTAGGGGATCCTCCTCCACCCAAGGGTGATCCCGTGTTTGAGCTTAAACCGTTGCCTGATAATCTTAAATATGCTTATCTTGATGAAAAGAAGATATATCCTGTTATTATTAGTGCTAACCTTTCAGAGCATGAAGAAGAAAGATTATTGAAAATTTTGAAGAAGCACCGTGCGGCTATTGGATATACTCTTGATGATCTTAAGGGCATTAGTCCCACTCTATGTCAACATAAAATAAATTTGGAAGCAGATGCCAAACCAGTTCGTGATCCTCAACGACGTCTGAATCCTAAGATGAAAGAAGTGGTAAGAAAAGAAATACTAAAGCTTCTGGAGGCAGGTATAATCTATCCCGTTGCTGATAGTGAGTGGGTAAGTCCTATCCATTGTGTACCTAAGAAGGGAGGTATTACTGTTGTTCCTAATGATAAAGATGAATTGATTCCACAAAGAATTATCACAGGTTATAGGATGGTAATTGATTTCTGCAAATTAAATAAAGCTACTAAGAAAGATCATTACCCCTTACCTTTTATTGATCAAATGCTAGAAAGATTATGCAAACATACACACTATTGCTTTCTAGATGGTTATTCTGATTTCTCTCAAATACCTGTGTCGGCTAGAGATCAATCAAAGACTATTTACATGCCCTTTTGGTACTTTTGCTTATAGACGTATGCCTTTTGGTTTATGTAATGCACCTGATACCTTTCAAAGATGCATGATGGCTATATTCTCTGACTTTTGTGAAAAGATTTGTGAGGTTTTCATGGACGACTTTGCCGTCTATGGTTCCTCTTTTGATGATTGCTTGAGCAATCTTGATCAAGTTTTGCAGAGATGTGAAGAAACTAATCTTGTCTTGAATTGGGAAAAGTGCCACTTTATGGTTAATGAAGGTATTGTCTTGGGGCACAAAGTTTCTGAAAGAGGTATTGAAGTTGATAAAGCCAAGGTTGATGCTATTGAAAAGATGCCATGTCCCAAGGACATCTAAGGTATAAGAAGTTTCCTTGGTCACGCAGGATTTTACAGGAGGTTTATTAAGGACTTCTCAAAAATTTCTCGGCCTTTGACTAATTTATTGCAAAAAGATATACTATTTGTCTTTGATGATGATTGTGTAGAAGCACTTGAAATACTTAAGAAAGCATTAGTCTCTGCACCTGTTGTTCAGCCACCTGATTGGAACCTACCCTTTGAAATTATGTGTGATGCTAGTGATTATGCTGTAGGTGTTGTTCTAGGGCAAAGAGTAGATAAGAAATTAAATGTTATTAATTATGCTAGTAAGACTCTAGATAATGCTCAAAGAAATTATGCTACTACTGAAAAAGAGCTTTTAGCAGTTGTATTTGCTTGTGATAAGTTCAGATCTTATATTGTTGATTCTAAAGTAATTATTCAAACTGATCACGCTGCTATTAAATACCTTATGGAAAAGAAAGATGCTAAACCTAGACTTATTAGATGGGTTCTCTTGCTACAAGAATTTGATTTGCATATTGTTGATAGAAAGGGAGCTGAGAACCCCGTTGCAGACAACTTCTCTAGGTTAGAAAATATTCTTGATGACCCACTACCTATTAATGATAGCTTTACTGATGAACAATTAAATGTTATAAGTACTTTCCGTAGTACTCCATGGTATGCTGATTATGCTAATTATATTGTTGCTAAGTTTATACCACCTAGCTTCACATACCAGCAAAATAAAAAGTTTTTCTATGATTTAAGACATTACTTTTGGGATGACCCACATCTTTATAAGGAAGGAGTAGATGGTGTTATTAGACATTGTGTACTTGAGCATGAACAGGAACAGATCCTACGCAAGTGTCATTCCGAGTCTTATGGAGGACACCACGCTGGAGATAGAACTACACATAAGGTATTGCAATCTGGTTTTTATTGGCCTACTCTCTTCAAGGATGCCCGTAAATTTGTCTTGTCTTGTGATGAATGTCAAAGAATTGGTAATATTAGTAGACGTCAAGAAATGCCTATGAATTATTCTCTTGTTATTGAACCGTTTGATGTTTGGGGCTTTGATTATATGGGACCTTTTCCTGCCTCTAATGGATACACACATATTTTAGTTACTGTTGATTATGTTACTAAGTGGGTAGAAGCTGTTCCAACTAGTAGTGCTGATCATAACACTTCTATTAAAATGCTTAAGGAAGTTATTTTCCCGAGGTTTGGAGTCCCTAGATATTTAATGACTGATGGTGGTTCACACTTTATTCATGGTGATTTCCGTAAAATGCTTGCTAAATATGATGATAATCATAGAATTGCATCTCCTTATCACCCACAGTCTGGTGGTCAAGTAGAGTTGAGCAATAGAGAGCTCAAATTAATTTTGCAAAAGACTGTTAATAGGTCTAGAAAGAATTGGTCTAAGAAACTTGATGATGCATTATGGGCTTATAGAACTGCATATAAAAATCCTATGGGTATGTCTCCGTATAAAATGGTTTATGGAAAAGCATGTCACTTACCTCTCGAACTAGAACATAAGGCATATTGGGCTATTAAAGAGCTCAACTATGATTTTAAACTTGCCGGTGAGAAGAGGTTATTTGATATTAGCTCACTTGATGAATGGAGAACCCAAGCTTATGAAAATGCCAAGTTGTTTAAAGAAAAAGTTAAAAGATGGCATGACAAAAGGATACAAAAGCATGAGTTTAATGTAGGTGATTATGTATTGCTATACAACTCTCGTTTAAGATTTTTTGCAGGAAAACTTCTCTCTAAATGGGAAGGCCCCTATGTTATCGAAGAGGTCTATCGTTCCGGTGCCATAAAAATCAACAACTTCGAAGGCACAAATCCGAAGGTGGTAAACGGTCAAAGAATCAAACATTATATCTCAGGTAATCCCATAAATGTTGAAACCAATATTATTGAAACCGTAACCCAGAGGAATACATAAGGGACACTTTCCGGAACGTTTCAGACTCCGAAAAGGAATAGGTATGTGGTACGGTAAGTAAACCGACTCCAAAACAATTTTTAAGGCAATATTTCTCCGTTTTGGAATATTTAGAAAAATAGAAAAATAAGTAGCAGTCCGGGAAGGACACGAGGGCCCCACGAGGGTGGTGGGCGCGCCCCTACCTCGTGTGCCTTCCGGACTCCGTTTTCTTGCACGTTACGTATTTTGGTCGGTAAAAATTCATTATATAACCTCCCGAAGGTTTTGACTCCCGTATCACGCAAATATCCTCTGTTTTCGTTTCGAGCTGTCCCGTTGCAGATAAGATCAACATGTCTTCCCAGGATTCGGAAGGAGAAAGCTATGTGGATGATTACTTAGCAAATCTAAAGGTCTATGGAGATGTGGAACACGATGGATGGACCACGGAGGAAGAAGATGACTATGAACCCAAGGGGAAGGAGGAGACGAGCTCAGATGAAGATGAAGCACCATTACCTCAGCTTGGGGACATGCACGTGGAGTTCAAAAAGTCAAGTCTCCCTGATAGGGTAAAGAAAACCAAGTTCGAGTTTATCCCTTTTCGTCTCTTGCAGGAAAATAAGCAGGACCTATGCAAAAAGATATTAACCCTGGAGTGGGAGATTGATGATCTGAGGGATCAAAATGCCGTCCTCAAGTGCAAATTAAGGGAGAAGCCTAAGCCATCAACTAAGCCAACATCACCACCACCTTCTTCACCGACAAAGGAGATATAATCACATGGGTATGGGCACTCCCCTTGGCAACTGTCAAGCTTGGGGGAGGTGCCCTGGTATCGTATCACAATCACAACTCCTATCTTTACCGTTTTTCTTAGTTCGATCCTATTAGTAGTATCTTGATCTAGTAGAATAAAGTTTATGGCATGATCTAGTTTTGAGTTTTGCTTTATGATCTCTCTATGTAATTGAGTCTGTGAGCTATATATAATAAAGATTAGTGTTGAGTCAAGGGCTTGATTATTTTGCCATGATCTTGGTGAATAAAAGAAAAGAGAAAAAAGGATAAAAAGAAACAAAAAGTTCATATTGATCTTATTGAGAGTAATGACTTCACATAGAAAGAGTATGATGATTAAAAGTTGTTGGGAGTTGGCAGACATAGCTTTGGTCATTGTTGCAATTAATAGGAAGTAATAAGGAAAGAGAGGTTTTCACATATAGATATATTATCATTGACATCTTTTATGATTGGGAGCACTCATTAAAATATGACATGCTAAAGAGTTGATGTTGGACAAGGAAGGCAACATAATGAGTTATGTATTTCTTATATCTGAGATAAAGTATGTTGTCATGGATCCTCTAACTTGTTGAGCTTTCCTTTCCCCCTCATGCTAGCCAAATTCTCAGCACCAAGTAGAAATACTACTTGTGCTTCCAAACACCCTTAAACCAGTTTTGCCATGAGAGTCCACCATATCTACCTATGGATTGAGTAAGATCCTTCAAGTAAGTTGTCATCGGTGCAAAGTAATAAAAATTGCTCTAAATATGTATGATTGATTGGTGTGGGAGAAATAAGCTTTATACGATTTTGTGATGTGGAAGTAATAAAAGCGACGGACTGCATAATAAAGGTTCATATCACAAGGGGCAATATAAAGTGACGTTCTTTCGCATTGAGATTTTATGCATCCAACCATAAAAGCGCATGGCAACCTCTGCTTCCCTCTGCGAAGGGCCTATCCTTTATTATTATCCTCTACCTTATGCAAGAGTCATGGTGATCTTCACCTTTTCTTTTTCATTTTATCATTTGGCAAGCTCGACATGTTGGAAAGAACATGATATATATATCTAATTGGATGTAGGGGAGCATGAACCATTATTGTTGAAATTACCCTTGAGGTAAAAGGTTGTGGGGCAAAACTATAAGGCCCTATCTTTCTTTGTGTCCGATTAAAACTCCGTAACCACAAGTATCGTGTGAGTGTTAGCAATTATGGAGGACTAAATGATAGTTGAGTATGTGGACTTGCTTTTTAGCTCTGACATAGACTCTTTCCAATGTTATGATAAATTGCAATTGCTTCAATGACTGATATTATAGTTTGTTGGAGCCCAATAAGGTTTATGATTTATACTTTTGCATTGTGAATAGATCATCACTTGAACATAAGTAATCATATGACAAAATCTATATATGTTGCTGTTATGAGAATAATCATGATGCCTTCATGTCTGTATTTTATTTTTATCGATGCCTGTACTTCTAAACACGAGGACATATTTATTGTTATCGGCTTTTCGCTTGAGGACAAGCGAGGTCTGAGCTTGGGGGAGTTGATACGTCCATTTTGCATCATGCTTTTATATCGATATTTATCACATTATGGACTGTTATTTCACTTTATATCACAATACTTATGGCTATCCTCTCTTATTTTACAAGGTTTACATAAGGAGGGAGAATGCCGGCAGCTGGAATTCTGGGCTGGAAAAGGAGCAAATATTAGAGACCTATTCTGCGCAACTCCAAAAGTCCTGAAACTCCACGAAACATCTTAAAATAAATAAAGAAAAATCCTCGCCAAAGATGAAGGCTAGGGGGCCCACACCCTTCTCACGAGGGTGGGGGTGCACGCGCCCCCTACCTCATGGGCCCCCTGGTGGCTCTCCGACGTCCATCTTCTCCTATATGAGGTCTTTTGATGAGAAAAAAATAAGAAGGAACTTTTTGGGACGAGACTCCACCGCCACGAGGCGGAACCTTGGCGGAACCAATCTAGAGCTCCGGCAGAGCTGTTCTGCCGGGGATACTTCCCTCCGGGAGGGGGAAATCATCACCATCGTCATCACCAACGCTCCTCTCATTGGGAGAGGGAAATCTCCATCAACATCTTCACCAGCACCATCTCATCTCCAAACCCTAGTTCATCTCTTGTATCCAATTCTTGTCTCAAAGTCCGGGATTGGTGCTAGTAGGTTGCTAGTAGTGTTGATTACTCCTTGTAGTTGATGCTAGTTGGTTTAATTAGTGGAAGATCATATGTTCAGATCCTATATGCATATTATTACCCCTCTGATTCTGAACATGAATATGCTTTGTGAGTAATTACGTTCGTTCCTGAGGACAAGGGAGAAGTCTTGCTATGAGTAGTCATGTGAATTTGGTATTCGTTTGATATTTTGATAAGATGTATGTTGTCTAGCCTCTAGTGGTGTTATGTGAACGTCGACTACATAACACTTCACCATTATTTGGGCCTAGAGGAAGGCATTGGGAAGTAATAAGTAGATGATGGGTTGCTAGAGTGACAGAAGCTTAAACCCTAGTTTATGCGTTGCTTCGTAAGGGGCTGATTTGGATACATATGTTTCATGCTATGGTTAGGTTTACCTTAATACTTTTGTTGTAGTTGCGGATGCTTGCAATAGTGGTTAATCATAAGTGGGATTCTTGTTTAAGTAAGAACAACACCCAAGCACCGGTCCACCCACATATCAAATTATCAAAGTATCGAACGCGAATCATATGAACGTGATGAAAACTAGCTTGACGATATTCCCATGTGTCCTCGTGAGCGCTTTTCCTACTATAAGAGTTTGTTCCGGCTTGTCCTTTGCTACAAAAGGATTGGGCCATCTTGCTGCACTTTATTTACTTTTGTTACTTGTTGCTCGTTACAATTTATCCTATCACAAAACTATCTATTACCACTTATTTCAGTACTTGCAGAGAATACCTTGCTGAAAACCGCTTATCATTTCCTTCCACTGCTCGCTAGGTTCGACACTCTTACTTGTCGAAAGGACTAGGGATGCCATAATGGTGTACAACCCCGGATATTAAGTCTATCATCGGTTCGGATTTGGCTGTTTTAACAAGTTTGGCTTTTATCCATTTGGTGAATTTATCCACCATGACCAGTAAGTATTTTTTCTTATGGGTTCCCCCTTTAAGGGGTCCAACCATGTCAAGCCCCCAGACCGCGAAAGGCCAGGTAATGGGGATTGTTTGGAGGGCGGTGGGTGGCATATGGCTTTGGTTTGCAAAAAGCTGGCAACCGGCGCAACGTTGGACCAAGTCCTGTGCGTCTGCTCGGGCCGTCGGCCAATAAAAACCTGTACGGAAGGCCTTGCTTACAAGGGCCCGGGCTGCGGCATGGTGACCACCGAGTCCGGCATGAATTTCTGCCAAAAGCTTCCGCCCTTCCTCCTCGGAGATACACCTTTGAAGGACTCCGGTAGTGCTTTTCTTATACAGCTCTCCCTCGTGGACCCTGTAGGCTTTAGATCACCGCACTATGCAGCGTGCCTCATTTTGGTCCTTGGGAAGTTCCTGCCTAGTTAGGTAGGCCAAGAATGGTTCTGTCCACAGGGCAATGATGGCCATTATTACGTGGGCTGAAGGTGTTGTTTCGGTGGCAGAGCCTCCGATTATGTCAAATTGTTTGGTTTCAGGCATTTTGGCCGGGTCCGGATTATTGTTACCGGTGTCCCCCTCCCATACCACGGATGGCTTAAACAACCTCTCCAAAAAATGTTGGGGGGGGGGGGACCGCATCGCGTTTTGCACTGATGCGCGCAAGGATATCCATCGCCTGATTGTTTTCCCGAGCCACATGGTGAAATTCGAGCCCCTCAAACCGAGCTGGCATCTTTAGGACGGCGTTTCGATTGGCCACCATCTTCGGATCCTTGGCATAGAAGTCTCCATTTATTTGGGATATTGCAAGGTTTGAATCCCCACGCACCTCCAGGCGTTGAATGCCCATGGAAACTGCCATCCGGAGACCATGTAATAGGGCTTCGTATTCGGCTGCGTTGTTGGAGTCTGTATACAGTATCTGCGGTACATATTGAACTGTATCTTCGGTTGGGGACGTCAGGATGACGCCAGCCCCTAGACCAGCCAGCATTTTGGAGCCGTCGAAGTGCATGATCCAATTGGAGTATGCGTCGTACTCTTTAGGGAGTTTGGCTTCCGTCCATTCGGCGACAAAGTCGGCCAATACTTGTTATTTAATTGCTCGCCGAGGTTTGTATGTTATGTCGAACGGCAGGAGCTCAATGGACCATTTGGCAATCTGGCCCATGGCGTCACGGTTGTTTATAATATCCTTAGGTGGCACTTCCGAGGCTACTGTAATTGAACACTCTTGAAAGTAGTGTCGCAGCTTCCGGGAAGCCATGAATACTGCGTAGGCTATCTTTTGATAATGTGGGTACCGTGATTTACATGGAGTAAGGACAGTGGATACATAATATACCGGATTTTGAAGAGGGAATTTATGTCCGTCCGCTTCTCGTTCGACGACGAGCACTGCGCTTACAACTTGATGAGTTGCCGCAATGTGTAATAGCATTGGTTTGCCAATGTTTGGCACGGCCAGGATTGGGTTGGTTGCTAGTATGGCTTTTATTTCTTCCAATCCGACTGTGGCAGCGTCTGTCCACTCGAAGTGTTCGGTGCGCCGAAGGAGGCGATAAAGGGGTAATGCCTTTTCTCCTAAGCGGGAGATAAAGCGGCTTAGAGCCACCACACATCTAGTTAATTTACGGATTTGTTCGAGGTCTGTTGGGGTAGCCAACTATGACAAAGCTCGGATTTTGGACGGATTAGCTTCAATTCCTCTACTGGAGACAATGAAGCCCAGGAGCTTTCCGGCTGGTACGCCGAAAACGCATTTTTCCGGATTGAGCTTGATGTCGTATGTTCGGAGGTTGTCGAATGTGAGCCTCAAGTCGTCTATTAGAGAGTCGACGTGTTTGGTTTTGACGACCACATCATCTACGTATGCCTCTACTATTTTGCCGATTTGTTTCTCCAGACATGTCTGAATCATGCGCTGATATGTTAGGCCGGCGTTTTTGAGCCCAAAAGGCATTGTGTTGAAACAGAAGGGGCCGTATGGTGTGATAAATGCCATTGCGGCTTGGTCGGACTCCGCCATCTTAATTTGGTGGTAGCCGGAGTATGCGTCGAGGAAACACAATGACTCGTGTCCTGCGGTAGCATCGATAATTTGATCGATGCGGGGGAGGGGGAAGGGATCCTTTGGGCAAGCCTTGTTGAGGTCCTTGAAATCGACACATAGGCGCCAGGATTTGTCCTTCTTTGGTACCATCACCAGGTTTGCTAGCCAGTCCGGGTGTTTTATTTCTCTAATGAATCCGGCCTCTAATAATTTGGCCAGTTCCTTTCCCATAGCTTGTCTCTTAGGTTCAGAGAAACGCCGAAGAGCCTGCTTGACCGGCTTGAATCCTTTTAGGATATTGAGGCTATGCTCGGCCAGCCTGCGTGGGATTCCTGGCATGTCTGAGGGGTGCTAGGCGAATATGTCCCAATTCTTGCGCAGGAACTCTCGTAGTGCGGCGTCCACGGTGGGGTTTAACTGTGCCCCGATGGAGGCTCTTTTTGTAGGGTCCGTTGGGTGGACTTGGAATTTTACTATTTCATCCGCTGGCTTAAAAGAGGTGGACTTGGATCTCTTGTCAAGTATTACGTCCTCCCTGTCCACTGTGGAGCGTAGCGCAGTTAATTCCTCGGCCAAAAGGGCTTCGGATAGTGCCTCGAGGGCCAATGTGGCTGTTTTGTTTTCGGCGCGGAGTGCTGTGTCTGGATCACTAGCGAGAGTCATGATTCCGTTGGGCCCGGGCATTTTGAGCTTCATATACCCGTAATGGGTATGGCTTCGAAGATCGTGAACGCCTCTCGTCCTAAAAGGGCGTGGTATCCACTACTAAACGGGGCCACTTGGAATGTAATATCTTCGGACCTATAGTTCTCCAGCGTGCCGAATACCACATCTAGTGTGATTTTCCCAGCGTAGCATGCTTCCTGACTGGGGACGATTCCTCTGAAGGTTGTGCTGCTTTGCTCAATGCGGTTCCAGTCTATTTCCATTTTTTGAAGAGTTTCCTCATAGATGAGGTTTAATCCACTTCCTCCGTCCATGAGTACTTTGGTGACTCGAAAGCCGTCCACAATTGGACTGAGGACCAGTGCAGCTGGTGCTCGGGCTGTTCGGAATTTAGGTTCATCACTGTCATTGAAGGTAATAGCCGTGTCACTCCATGGATTCATTGCTGCCACGTGGCAGATTTCGGCGAGGCTGCGGAGTGTTCGCTTGTGCCTATTATTTGATGCGAAGGTTTCGAAGATTTTTAATACCGTATTGTTATCCACGGGATGGTGCTCTATGGCATTTGGGATGAGAAGATCCTCACCACTTTTGGCCACCTTCCGGAGTATCCAACATGCTCTAAGGTTGTGTGTTGGTATGGTATCCGTTGTACTATGAATCTTGCAGGGTCCGTTAAGCCATCCCTCCAATACGGTTCCATGCCCTGTAGAGGGTTTTTGTTTCTTTGTAACTAACTCGGGTGTCTTATGATGTTGCACCCTTTTACTTCGGACTGGGTGTATATTCCGAGCTGGATTATCCCAAAATTTTGTTTCAATTTTCCAGGCGCTTTCCATTGCACAGTACTTCCATACTATGGACACCAAGTCAGCGAAGCGTGATACCTCACGGCGACTTAAGGCATTAAGGATTCCCTTGTCCGTGCAATTATTGCAGAAAAAAGAGACTGCATCTTCCTCGCGACAGTCCTTAACCTTGTTCATCACAAGGACGAATCTGGCCCAGTAATGATGTACTGTTTCATGGGGCTCTTGCCTGATGTGGGAAAGATCGTTTATGTCTAGGTGGGTGGGTGGAATTGAGTTTGAACCCTTACCCGATTTGAGACCCAGGGGCCAAGGAGTTTCCAATCTTGGAAGCTCGGGTTCCGGAGTGTTGCCCGATAAGTCTGGCCCGCTGCCTGACTCTAGGTTCAGGGCTTGGGTGATGTCCTCCCGTAAATGGGTATCCGGCTCAGAGAGCTCAGGAATCCAGACATAGTTAGTTCTCAAGATAGAGGAAGAATCGCCGCATTGTTCCTCCACCACCGCAATATGATGGGCATTGTTCCTCCACCACCGCAATATGATGGGTGACCGGTGGAGAATTAATCTCCCTATGATCGGGTTTAAGCCCAATCCGATTATAGTCTGTAGCGACTCCCAAGGTGGCGATACGATCCAAGAGATCATTTAGGGAAGAGAGCTCCATTGGATCCATCTGCTCTGCGAATTCGGAGCCGACGTGGAGGCTGTTTTTGATGACCCGAGAAGTCATCGTCGGTGCAGCGGCCGAACTGGCGGTCATGATGAAACTGCCAAGCCGGAGAGTTTGGCCGACAGCTAGGGCTCCTCCGGCGGTGATGTTGTTTTTAACAACGAGACGAGGCATCCTTCCTTACGGCAACAACACAGTGGAACTCTCAATGAAAGCACCAATGTCGGTGTCAAAACCGGCGGATCTCGGGTAGGGGGTCCCAAACTGTGCGTCTAAGGCGGATGGTAACAGGAGGCAGGGGACATGAAGTTTTACCCAGGTTCGGGCCCTCTTGATGGAGGTAAAACCCTACGTCCTGCTTGATTATTCTTGATAATATGAGTAGTACAAGAGTTGGTCTACCACGAGATCGGAGAGGCTAAACCCTAGAAGCTAGCCTATGGTATGATTGTCTGTTGTCCTACGGACTAAAACCCTTCGGTTTATATAGACACCGGAGGGGGCTAGGGTTACACAAGGTCGGTTACAAAGGAGGAGATATACATATCTGTATTGCCTAGCTTGCCTTCCACGCCAAGTAGAGTCCCATCCGGACATGGGACGAAGTCTTCAATCTTGTATCTTCATAGTCCAACAGTTCGGCCAAAGGATATAATCCGGCTGTCCGGACACCCCCTAATCTAGGACTCCCTCACTATTGCTTTCTCCATAACTTATACATGTTCCTATGACTATGAGATTATGCAACTCTGAATACCGGAGGAACACTTAGTGTGCTATCAAACGTCACAACGTAACTGGCTGACTAAAAAGATGCTCTATAGGTGTCTCCGATGGTGTTTGTTGAGTTGGCATAGATGAAAATTATCATTTGTCACTTAGTGTATCAGAGAGGTATCTCTGAGCCCTCTCAGTAATGCACATCGCCACAAGCCTTGCAAGCAATGTGACTAATGAGTTAGTTGCGGGATGTTGCATTATGGAACGAGTAAAGAGACCTGCCAGTAACGAGATTGAACTAGGTATTAAGATATCAAAGATCGAATCTCGGGCAAGTAACATACGGATGACAAAGGGAACAACGTATGTTGTTATGCGGTTTGAACGATAAAGATCTTCGTAGAATATGTAGGAACCAATATGAGCATCCAGGTTCCACTATTGGTTATTGACCGGAGATGAGTCTCGGTCATGTCTACATAGTTCTCGAACCCGTAGGGTCCGCACGCTTAATGTTCGATGACGATCGATATTATGAGTTTATGTGTTTTGATGTACCGAAGGTTGTTCGGAGTCCCGGATGTGATCACGGACATGACGAGGAGTCTCGAAATGGTCGAGACATGAAGATCAATATATTGGAAGGCTATGTTTGGACATCAGAATGGTTCTGAATGAGTTCAGGCATTTACCGGAGTACCGGGGGGTTACCGGAACCCCCCGGGGAGTCAATGGGCCTTATTGGGCCTTAGTGGGAGAGAGGAGGAGGCGGCCAGGTGGAAGGCGCCCCCAAGCCCAATCCGAATTGGGTGGGGGGCTGGCCCCCCTTTCCTACCCTCTCTCTCCCTCTTCCTTCTTCTCCTACTCCTACTAGGAAGGGGGGAAACCTACTCCTAATGGGAGTAGGACTCCCCCCTTGGGCGCACCCTATGAGGGCCTGCCCTCCCCTCGTACACTCCTTTATATACGGGGGAGGGGGCACCCCATAGACACACAAGTTGATTGTTTAGCCACGTGCAGTGCCCCCTCCACAGATTTCCACCTTGGTCATATCATTGTAGTGCTCAGGCGAAGCCCTGCGTCGGTAACTTCATCATCACCATCATCACGCTGTCGTGCTGATGAAACTCTCCCTCGGCCTCAATTGGATCAAGAGTACGAGGGACGTCACCGAGATGAACGTGTGCAGATCGCGGAGGTGCCATGCGTTCGGTACTTGATCGGTTGGACTATGAAGACGTTCGGCTACATCAACCATGTTTCATAACGCTTCCGCTTTCGGTCTACGAGGGTATGTAGACATACTCTCCCCCTCTCGTTGCTATGCATCACCTAGATGGATCTTGCGTGTGCGTAGGATTTTTTTTTGAAATTACTGCGTTCCCCAACACTCGCGAGGGTCCTGTTTTGTTGCTGCCGAACTGGGCCATACCAGGCCGTCGATGGAGCCACGCCACGGGTCGCAGGCAGGCAAGTTTGGGAACCCCTGGTCCTAGAACGCCGACAGTCAGAGTAAAGGAACATGTGTCAACTTATCTTTTAATATCGTGGAGGCTTCTTCCTATGCGGTACCCCAAACAAAAGGTGCATCCTTCTTTGTAAGCTCATTGAGAGGTGCAGCAATGGTGCTGAAATCTCTAACAAAACGCCTATAGAATCCAGTGAGGCCAAGAAAACTCCTCACTTGTGTGACTGTTTTGGGCTGCGGCCAACTCTCAATAGCTTCAATCTTGTCTATCAACTTCAATTCCCTGTGGAGTAACAACATAATCAAGAAAAGATACTCGGTCAGTGCAGAAGGTGCACTTCGTAAGGTTACCAAACAAACGTGCATAACATAGAGCAATAAAAACAACACGTAAATGTTCCAAATGTTCCTCCAAAGATCTGCTATAAATCAGTATATCATCAAAATAGACTACCACAAATCACCCAATGATAGCACGTAAAACTTCGTTCGTTAATCTCATGAAAGTACTAGGTGCATTAGTTAACCCAAAAGGCATGACTAACCACACATATAATCCAAACTTAGTTTTAAATGTTGTTTTCCATTCATCTCCCAATTTCATACAAATTTGATGGTATCCACTACGCAAATGAACTTTGGAGAATATTGTAGAGACACTCAATTCATCAAGCATGTCATCTAGCCTAGGAATAGGGTGACGATAACGAATAGTAATATTATTAATGCCTCTACAATCAACACACATACGCGACGTACCATCCTTTTTTGGCACTAGTATAATAGGAACAACACAAGGACTAAGAGATTCACATATATAACCTTCTTTGAGCAGCTCCTGTACTTGACACATAATCTCCTTCGTCTCCTCTGGATTGGTATGGTATGGCGCGCGGTTAGGCAGCGAAGCACCGGGAATTAAGTCAATCTGATGCTCAATCCCTCGAATAGGTGGTAATCCTGATGGCACGTCTTGTGGAAAGACATCAATGAACTCCCGCAAAATGTTAGTGACAACAAGAAGCAAAGAAGAAGGTACATCCTCGAAAGAAAATAATGCCTCTTTGCACACAAAAGCATAGAAAATAGATTTGCTGAAATCTAGATCATCAATATCAGATTTGGTGGCAAGTAAACATGCACTTTTCAATTTAATTTCAGAAGCAACACTAGATGGTTTATTATTAGGCTTCATTTGTTGCTCAAATTATTTTGCCACAATATGATTTTCACTCTTATTTTTCTCCTGTTTTGCTTTATTAGCTCTATTAATATCATCATTCAAAATGGAATCAGGAGTCATAGGAAGCAAATTAATATTTTTGTCCTTATGAACAAGAGTATACTGATTGTTTCTACAATAGTGTATAGATTTTTTTTATCAAATTGCCATGGTCTACCAAGTAATAAGGAACATGCTTGCATAGGTACCACATCACAATCAACATAATCAGTATATGTAGAGATACTAAAATGCACACAAACAGTACGTGTTACCTTAACCTTGCCGCTGTTGTTAAACCATTGGATGTAGTAAGGATGTGGATGTGGTCTTGTGGTGAGAGATAGCTTCTCCACCATCTCCATGCTAGCCAAGTTGTTGCAGCTCCCTCCATCTATGATGACGCGAACAAAACATTCCTTCACAACTCCCTTTGTACGGAACAAATTATGCCTCTGATTTTGCTCAGCTTGTGTAACCTGCACACTCAAAACACGTTTAGCAACTAAACATTCATACCTATCAGCATCTTCAACAGACATGTATTGCGTCTCATGATCAGAATCATCTCCACCATGTTCTTCACTTGTATTAAGAGCCAAAGTCTCCTCATCATAGTCACTAGAGGACCCGTACCTACCATCCTCAGTAACAATCATCACACGCTTTGATGGGCATTCTCTTGCATAATAGCCTCCACCCTTGCAACAATGACAAATAATATCATGTTTTTGCCCTGTTGGTGCCATTAATGTAGAAGAGCTCTGTGCAGGCCCAGAAGGTGTGCTCTTGGCAGATAGTGGTGGTTGTGCCCATTTTCTTGTATTATGGTTGGCGGTGGTAGCTGACGGAGGCGCCGGTGCAGCAGAACGTGTGGAAGTAGAGGATGCACGCGGTGTCCGTGATGAAGGTCGACCTGCAGAAAAGTTAGTTCGCGCCAATGCCCGTCGATCGTGCACTTCACGTTCAGCTTTGCAAGTAAGATGGAATAAACGAGTGATATTATTATATTCCTTATACTATAGAATGGTCTGAATCTCTTTATTTAATCCACCCATAAAACGTGCAAGCATAGCTTCATTATCCTCAACAATACCACATCTAATCATACCAGTTTGTAATTCCTGATAATATTCTTCTACAAAAAAAATTCTTGTCTCAAACGCTGCAATTTTTGAAGCAATTCCCGTTGATAATATGGTGGAACCCAGCGAGTACACATAGCATTTTTCAAAGCAGCCCAAGTAGCTAGAATAGGATATAATCTACAATGTTCAGACCACCAAACACATGCAAAACTAGTGAAAGCACAAACAACAGCAGAAACATGTCTCTCCTCGGGATATTGCAAACATGTAAAATGTTGTTCAGTTTCTAACTCCCTAGTAAGATATATATCAGGAACATATCTACCCTCAAATGGTGGAATATTCAATTTCAGTTTAGGACGATGGTCATGATCTCGTACCTCAGGTGGTGGTGCAACCCTACCGTTGCAATGATATGCATGAGGATGACCTGGTGGTGGTGGTGCTGGTGGTTGCACGTAGTTCTAATTTTGATCAACCTCATCCTCGTAATGGTCCTCCACCTACAAAAGCAGCTAGAGCTATAGAAGCATCAACAGTAGGTACAGCGGCACCAGAATTTTGACCAAGCTCAAGGGCAATGCGCAATGCTCGTCCCACTTGATTTGGAAGGCGATGTTGTTGTTTGTGTTGTTGTTGATGTAGAGGTGCGACAGGTGCAGCGGGCAGTGGTTGTGGAAGACGCGCGAGTACTTCATCGAACTTGGCGTCCAACTTGGTGTCAATTGTCTTCTCAACGTCATATATCCTCTCCAGTGCCTTTCCGAAGGTGGCCATGACTTCTTCTACCTATTGACTCAACATTTGCTAAAATTTATCATGAAGCTCCTTATTCGTCATGTTCTCCCAGTCAATCTCTTCGGCTTGTGGTCCTGCCATGGTTAGCAGCAATAGAAACACACAAGAATATGATCCTACAGACTACTAGAAAGTGGCAGTGTGTCACAAATCCGTCAAGCAAATCTCAAATTATTACCAGTTCTTACCAAGCGGCCAGTGGTGATCGGCAATCTTTGTAGTCAAAACTCTCAAAGCTTGGATAGAGCGATTATCAGGGAGAGTCAAACGCACGACGTAGATGTATGTGGAGCTGGGAAGGCTTATAATATGGTAGCAAAAAGGGTCAGCAATAATCAATTCAGAGATGCAAAACTGAATAAATGCTCAACGACGGTATTGTGCTGGTCCTAGGCTAGACCATGTTAGAAACGCGAGGCTAGAACACTATCAAAATCACGGCATTGCATGTAAGCAAGGGAGGAGCATACTTTGATTTTTTTTCTCTTTTTTTTTACTTTTTTGCACTTTTATTCCTCTCTTTTTTTGCCGCAACAAATTTTTTTTGAAGAAGTCTACAAATGGTCTAAAAACTGCCTAGCCAGAATTTTCCAGACTTAGTTTTTTTAAAACTAAAAACTATTTTTCTACTATGGATGGCACGGAAATTGGGGAGTCCTACTCTGTCACGATTCGGAGTATGGCGTGATCTGGAAATCGAGCACAAAGACTCAAATACTAGACTCGGACTGGTGGCGAAGATGAAACTGGTGGAAACTCGGACTGGTGGCCGATATATGTAGGGCGGTGGAACATGGACTAGTGGCGAATCTGTGACGGAGGTGGACTTGAATTATCGTGATGGTGGTGGATATGTGGTATATGGCAGCGGCGATGACGATGGTGGTATATGGCAGTGGTGACGATGATGGTGCGACGGCGGCGGCTTAACAACTTGTGAAGAGAACTCGAAACTCTAAAGGACTAGACACAAAGACCAGCAAATAGACACGACGATGCAACCGCAAATTCAACAATGCAAACCCCTCAAAAGATTGTGCAAAGGATCAGATTGGTTCGGATATGATGAACTAACCCTAATTTTTTTGGCTTTTTTCGTGGACTATAGGTATGAAGAACGGACTCGATCTAAACTACGAAAAACTGTAAAATCTCACCGAGCAACCTGGAAATCTGATACCACTTGATAGAGGCGAAGGTGTCTCGATGTTTCGATGAGATAGCTATCATTTTCTATGGAAGTCGACTTTGACGATCCGACTACGAACGTGCGAAGACGTCGCACCTTAGCAATCACTAAACCATCTTCTGAGGGGTTATTGACCACGCCGGAGCACGATCAACCTGACCATGAGGGTCTATTTCCCGCGAGCAAACAAAGAATAAGCAAGAAACTGAGATTGCAATCTGGATATTGCGAATAAAACAGTAAAGCTTTATTAATGAAGGTGGGGTTTTGTGATGTCGTGGTCTGGTCGTTGGACACAAACGAAGTACGCAAATTTGCAGCTATGGCGAACTTTTAATCTAAACAAAACCCAAAGTCTAAATGATGCCCTAAGGGCTGTATATATGGAGGAGAGAGGGGGGAATTTCGTGGCCCTTGGGGGAGGGGTCCGAAACCAACCCTAACTCTTGTTTCCCCACACACACGGACTCTAAAAACATCCTATAATCAAGTATTTGGAAATTACATGGGCCTGGCCCAAAAATAAGGTGACACAACACCTAGGATAGCCTCTGCACGAAATTTATGAAGTGGCATCTTGTATATTTCATCCAAGGCTTCATGCACTCATTATTGTGGCTTCAAAGTCCCGGAATCATCACTTGTAACTCCGTTCTTGTTCCCCTTGCGCATACCATCATCTCCATGCTTGAACTTGCTCAAAGGTTCATCTTTCTTGTACAAGCTAGGCCCTTCATTTGTAAGCAAAACAAATGTATCCAATTTAGGCAGAAACATATTTAGAATCGTTACCAAGAAACAAAAGTACCTGGTAATTCAATTGCCATGCGCGAGCTCTAGTATTTGGTCCAATATGTATAGCAACATGAGTTGTGGGTGTAACAATGGTATTGCTGTCCTCATCATGGAGTTTCTTCATGCGCTTTACACCAATATGACCTAAACGGTAGTGCCACAAGTATGTTGCACAATCATTACCAACTTTGCATCTTTTGGCATCAATATTATGAATATGTGTATCACTACGGTCGAGATTCAACAGGAATAGGCCATTCATCAAGGTGCATGACCATAAAAGATATTACTCTAGAACAACCATTATTCTCTGACTTAAATGAATAACCATCTCGCAATAAACAAGATCTAGATATAATGTTCATGCTCAACGCTGGCACCAAATAACAATTATTGAGGTCTAAAACTAATCCCGAAGGTAGATGTAGAGGTAGTGTGTCGATGGCGATCACATTGACCTTGGAACCATTCCTGACGTGCATCGTCACCTCTCCCTTAGCCAATCTTCGTTTATTCCGTAGCTCTTGTTTCGAGTTATAAATATGAGCAACCGAACCAATATCAAATACCCAGGCGCTACTACGAGCATTAGTAAGGTACACACCAATAACATGTATATCAAATATACCTTTGTTCACTTTTTCATCCTTCTTATCTACCAAGTATTTGGGGAAGTTCCGCTTCTAGTGACCATTTCCCTTGCAGTAGAAGCACTCAGATTCAGGCTTGGGTTCAGCTCTGGGTTTCTTCACGGGAGCGGCAACTTGCTTGCCATTCTTCTTGAAGTTCCCTTTCTTCCCCTGCCCTTTTTCTTGAAACTGGTGGTCTTGTTAACCATCAACACTTGATGCTCCTTCTTGATTTCTACTAATACGTCTCCAATGTATCTATAATTTTTGATTGTTCCATGCTATTATATTATCAACCTTGGATGTTTTATATGCATCTATATGATTTTTGGGACTAACCTATTAACCTAGAGCCTAGTGCCAGTTTCTATTTTTTTCCTTATTTTATAGTATCACAGAAAAGGAAAATCAAACGGAGTTCAATTGACCTGAAACTTCATGCAACTTATTTTTGGAATGGAAGCAATCCAGGAGACTTGGAGTAGACATCAGGGAAGCTTCGAGGGAGGCACGAGGTAGGGAGGCGTGCCCTACCCCCTGGGCACGCCCCCACCCTTGTGGGCCCCTCGTGGCTCCCCTGACCGACTTCTTTTGCCTATATATATCCATATACCCTAAAAACACCGGGGAGGAGAATAGATCGGGAGTTTCGCTGCCAAAAGCCTCCGTAGCCACCGAAAACCAATCTAGACCCATTCCGGCACCCTGCCGGAGGGGGGAATCCCTATCCGGTGGCCATATTCATCATGCCGGTGCTCTACATGACGAGGAGGGAGTAGTTCTCCCTCGGGGATGAGGGTATGTACCTGAGCTATGTGTTTGATCTCTCTTTCTCTCGTATTCTTGAGGTGGTACGATCTTGATGTATCGCGAGCTTTGCGATTATAGTTGGATCTTATGATGTTTCTCCCCCTCTACACTATTGTGATGAATTGAGTTTTCCCTTTGAAGTTATCTTATCGGATTGAGTCTTTAAGGATTTGAGAACACTTGATGTATGTCTTGCATGTGCTTATCTGTGGTGACAATGGGATATCACGTGATCCACTTGATGTATGTTTTGGTGATCAACTTGCGAGTTCCGTGACCTCATGAACTTATGCATAGGGGTTGGCACACGTTTTCATCTTGACTCTCCGATAGACACTTTGGGTCACTCTTTGAAGTTCTTTGTGTTGGTTGAATAGATGAATCTGAGATTGTGTGATGCATATCGTATAATCATACCCATGGATACTTGAGGTGACATTGGAGTATCTAGGTGACATTAGGGTTTTGGTTGATTTGTGTCTTAAGGTGTTATTCTAGTACAAACTCTATGATATATTGAACAGAAAGAATAGCTTCATGTTATTTTACTACGGACTCTTGAATAGATCGATCAGAAAGGATAACTTTGAGGTGGTTTCGTACCCTACAATAATCTCTTCGTTTGTTCTCCGCTATTAGTGGCTTTGGAGTGACTCTTTGTTGCATGTTGAGGGATAGTTATATGATCCAATTATGTTATTATTATTGAGAGAACTTGCACTAGTGAAAGTATGAACCCTAGGCTTTGTTTCCTAGCATTGCAATACCATTTGTGCTCACTTTTATCATTAGTTACCTTGCTGTTTTTATATTTTCAGATTACAAAAACCATTATCTACTATCCATATTGCACTTGTATCAGCATCTCTTCGCCGAACTAGTGCACCTATACAATTTACCATTGTATTGGGTGTGTTGGGGACACAAGAGACTCTTTGTTATTTGGTTGCAGGGTTGTTTGAGAGAGACCATCTTCATCCTACACCTCCCACGGATTGATAAACCTTAGGTCATCCACTTGAGGGAAATTTGCTACTGTCCTACAAACCTCTGCACTTGGAGGCCCAACAACGTCTACAAGAAGAAGGTTGTGTAGTAGAAATCAAGCTCTTTTCTGGCGCCGTTGCCAGGGAGGTTAGCGCTTGAAGGTATATCTTTAGATCTTGCAACTGAATCTTTTAGTTTTGTTGTTTTATCACTAGTTTAGTCTATAAAAGAAAATTAAAAATGGAATTAAGGATGCCTCATATGCTTCATCTTTTTAATGTCTTTCGTGAGAATAAGGATTCCGATAATTGTGCTCAAGTGCTAGAAGAAGAATGCATTAGAATGTTTGGCACTAAATATTTGAATGATGAGCATGATTGCAATGTTGTTAGTATGAATTCCTTGAATATGCATAATGCTAATGATATGCAAAGCCACAAGCTTGGGGAAGCTATGCTTGATGAAGATGATATTTTTTGTCCCCCAAGTTTTGGTGAGCAACTTTTTTTGATGATATCATGCCTCCTATTTATGATTATTATAATTATGAAAGTGGGTTTGGAGAGGTCATGGCTTTAGTTAATGTTAATCCCACTATTTTGGAAGAGTGTCAACTTTGCATACTTGTAGATCATTAAAAGAATGCTTTATGTGATGGTTACATTGTTGAATTCATTCATCATGCCATGGAAAATTATTATGAGGTAGGAACATATGCTTGTAGGAATTGCAATAATATCAAGTTTCCTCTCTATGTTTTGAAAATCTTGAAGCTATGCTTGTTTTACCTTCCTATGCAAGTTGATTATTGTTCCCATAAGTTGTTTTCTCACAAAATCCCTATGCATTGGAAGAGGGTTAGACTTAAATGTGCTCGTCATATTCTTCATGATGCTCTCTTTATGTTTCAATTCTAATCCATTATATGAGCATCATTGAAATCATCATGCCTAGCAAGGGGCGTTAAACTATAGCACTTGATTGGGAGGCAACCCAATTTTTTTTTGTTCCTCGCTTTTTGCTCCTGTTTAGTAATAAATAATTCATCTAGCCTCTGGTTAGATGTGGTTTTATGCTTTTAATTAGTGTTTGTGCCAAGTAAAGCCTTTAGGATCTACTTGGGGAAAGTCTTGTTGATCTTGCTGTAAAAAACAGAAAGTATGCGCTCATGAGAATAATTTTCATTTCTTACCAGAGAGCGATAAAATACCAATTCCAATTGAAGTATATTAATAAACAAATTACCTAGGACTTCCTAATTTCTCAGGATTTTTGGAGTTACAGAAGTATTCGGAACCTACAGATTACTACAGACTGTTCTGTTTTTGACAGATTCTGTTTTCTATGTGTTGTTTGCTTATTTTGATGAATGTATGAGTAGTATCGGAGGGTATGAACCATAGATGAGTTTTAATACAGTAGATATTACACCAATATGAATTTAGAATGAGTTCACAACAGTACCTAAGTGGTGATTTATTTTCTTATACTAACGGAGCTTACGAGTTTTCTGTTAAGTTTTGTGTTGTGAAGTTTTCAAGTTTTGGGTGAAGATTCGATAGACTAAGGAATAAGGAGTGGCAAGAGCCTAAGATTGGGGACTAAGCTTGGGGATTCCCCGGAAGGCATCCCCTCTTTCATCTTCGTTCATCGGTAACTTTACTTGGAGCTATATTTTTATTCACCACATGATATGTGTTTTGCTTGGAGCGTCATTTTATTTTCTTTTGTTTTGCTTGTTGTTTGAATAAAATACCAAGGTCTGAAATTATGAAATGTTAGAGAGTCTTCTCATAGTAAAATAATTATTCGACTACTCATTGATCTTCACTTATATCTTTCGGAGTAGTTTGTCATTTGCTCTAGTGCTTCACTTATATCCTTTTAGAGCATGGCGGTGGATTTATTTTGAAGAAATAGATGAACTCTAGCGCTTCACTTATATTATTTTGAGAGTCCTAAACAGCATGGTAATTTTCTTTGGTTATGAATTTAGTCCTAATATGATGGGCATCGAAGAGGGATATAATAAAAACTTTCATATAAAGTGCATTGAATACTATGAGAAGTTTGATACTTGATAATTGTTTTGAGATATGGAGATGGTGATATTAGAGTCATGCTAGTTGAGTAGTTGTGAATTTGAGAAATACTTGTGTTGAAGTTTGTGATTCCCGTAGCATGCACGTATGGTGAACTGTTATGTGATGAAGTCGGAGCATGATTTATTTATTGATTGCCTTCCATATGAGTGGCGGTCGGGGACGAGCGATGGTCTTTTCCTACCAACACTACAAAAAAATACACTTCTGTGATGATACGTGTTTGTCACAGTAGGTCGTGTTTTTTGTCATGCATCTACATCCATGACGATTTTATGACAAAATCAAGATAGTCATACATGTGCTGTCGTAGAAGTGTTCCATGACATTACCAAAATTATCATCACGGAAGTGTCCACTTCCATGACGATAAATCACGCGTCACAGAAGTGATTTCGTCAAGGGTGACCGACACATGGCATCCACCGTAACGGAACACCGTTAAGCTATCGGGTCGGATTTTGGATCCGATAACCCGTTAACAGCCCTAACCAATGGGAAATTTCCACATGTAAAATTTTGATTGGCCGAAGGAAACACATGTTGCCTCACCATTGGGACAGATGTCATCCACTCATTGGACAAGAGGCACCTATGATAGGTCAACACGTGGCACGGCCCAACAGTGGCCCATTCCAATCAAAAAGGCCGGCCTAGTAAAAATTAACAGGCCGGCCCATATAAGGCCTACTTGTGTCAGGTCCATTTAAGCCCACGACCCATACGAGATGTGCCAATTCGGCCTGTCAACGGCCCGTTAAGATTTGACACCATTGTAGCCCATCGTCAGTTCGAGCCCTTTAACAGCCCGCTATATATTTGGGCTCTTTATTGGCCTGATGAGATTTCGGCGTGTTAACGACCCATTTAATGGATGGGCCAATTTTTAGGATGTACATCTTTCGGCCTTTTAGCGACCCATTTAAATGTTGGGCTAATTTTTGGCCCGGTGTGTCTTTCAGCCTGTTGACGACCCATAAATCTGATGGGCCATTTGTAGTCGGACCTGAGTTTCAGCCTTTTAGTGGCCCATTTAAGTGTTGGGCCAATTTCTGGCCTGGTGTCACTTTCAGCCTGTTGACGGCCCATAAATCAGTTGGGCCATTTGTAGTCGAACATGAGTTTTGGCCTTTTAGTGACCCATTTAAGTGTTCGGCCAATTCCCGGCCCTGTGTGCCTTTCGGCCTGTTAACGGACCATAAATGAGTTGGGCCATTTGTAGTCGGACCTTAGTTTTGGCCTTTTAACGGCCCATGCCCTTCATGGTCCAATACCAACCCGGTTTCTCTTTCAGCCTGCTAAAGGCCCACAACACAGTTGGGCTGTTTACAATACGACTTGACTTTCGGCCTCTTAGCGGCCCATGCTCTTCATGGTCCAGTACAAGCCCGCTGTCTCTTTCGGCCTGCTAAAGGACTACAATATAGTTGGGCCATATGTAGAGCAAACTTAGTAACGGCCCGTGAAATAAATTGGGGCCACCTGTTGCCCGCTTCGATGTCGGCCTGTTAACGTCCCGGGAGGTAAGAGGGCCGACCATTAACTTTCGGCCTAGTAACGGCCCATTAACTTAATGGGTCCACTAAAGTTCGTTCATGTCTTTAGGCCAAATTAGATAATTTGAGCCCATTACGACGAGCAATTATGCACAGGACCAAAACAGATCAAGCAAAGGTACGGCATACAGGGAATAACGTTGCACATCCAGCATATATTACAGGAAATTACATCCACTAGGCAATCAAAGATTGATGCCAGTGCAAATAAATGAGCAAAACCTAACCATCTACAACATCACAATCTGCAACCTCAGCACAGGTGACGCCCATAAGCATGTGGGCTTGCTGCTTTGCTACACTGTCTCTGAAAACATTGATCAGTTGTTGTGTCGCACGACTCTGCACCTCTGATTCATCCACCATTTCCATCATTGCTTCAGCCATTAATTGGTTCACAAACATGCATTTATTCCGTTGCATTCGAGACAGAGGATACTGAACAGATTCAAATGGCGATTTTGGCAGGCTTGTATTATTGATAGTGGAGAGTGTCTCGACCACTGCATCATAACATAAATTAGGACGGGAACCAAACAGATTAATCATGAGTTATTGCCATATTACCTGGCCTAGATTTACTGGAAAGAAACAATGGGGTTGCCTTGCTGTTTTCAGAGTTTGTCTTCTTATCTTCAGCAGCATGCACAAAATTAACACACTAGCATTGCTATCATTGGCCAAGTCAGATAATAGGAAAGCAACATTGACACAACGAACATTTGGGCAACTAGCCTACACAAAATTAACACAATATGGCACAGGTATCATCAGCTAGGTAAGGTAATACGAAAGCAACATTGACACAATGAATGAATTGGCAACCAGAGAAGCACTACAATTCGGTAATGTGCGTGATATGAGATAGTACATTCATGCAGCTTAGTATGCAAAACTACCAGGCAGTTTTCCTTACAAAAATCAACATTGGCGCCTTTAACATTTTTCTACAACTAATTTTAGACCAGATAAAGGTTAGATTCATGCTGATTAACAAAATACATGCTAATGTAAAAATATAGTGATATACAACAGGTACTTACATCAGCATTGGAGCACAGAGAATTCCCGCAAGATATTTTCCTCGAATACGATCCCAATGGAGGAAGTCTTGTATCGTTTAACCTTATTTTCTAAAAGAGAGATGGGTAAGAAACATGTAGAAAATATGATCAGAATGCTATAAAATTTCATGATGCGAGGATACACACACGCTTCTTAGAATGGAGTTGACATTCTTTTGCTGGACTGGAGCGGACTAGTTCTTTGTCCACTGAAATCTTCTTATTATCAGTGGGAGTTGGGTTTCTCTGTGCTGGAGCAGTATCTATGAAAAATGGAGTTGGTTTATTATCTCCTGGTGTTTGGATCTTTTGCAAAGACCTGGTTTGTAACCCTTCAGATTCTAACATAGCCGTCTTCCCCTTGCATGCCTTATATAGAAGAATGGTGATTCAGTTATAAAACATGCTACAGCAGAGATGGAATAGGTACTGAAGAATAGAAAGGCATGACATATTGACATGCATTCCCTCCATCCGGAAATAAATGGATGGTTCTAGGCGTATTTCAGTTCTAGATACATCTAGTTTTATCCATTTCTGTGACATTTAATCCGGACGGAGGGAGTATGATGTAAGAGCTAGGGATACGACGGGACGACACAGTAAAAAAACACACTGAAAAACCCACTGCAGAACCAAAGTATTCAAACCCACTGATATGAGATAGTACACTCATGCAGCTTAGGATGCAAAACTACCAGGCAGTTTTCCTTGCAAAAATCAACATTGTGGCCTTTAATCATACATTTTGCTATAACTAAATTTAGATCAGATAAAGGTTGGATTCACGCTAATTAACAAAATACATGCTGATGTAAAAATATAGTGATATACAAAAGGTACTTACATCTACATTGGAGCACAGAGAATTCCTGCAAGAATCTTTCCTCATAAACGATACCATTGCAGAAATTCTTCTATCTGTTAAGCTTATTTTCTAAAAGAGAGATGGGTAAGAAACATTTAGAAAATATGATCAGCATGCTATAAAATTTCATGATGCAAGGATACGCACACGCTTCTTAGAATTGAGTTGACATGTTTTTGCTGGACTGGAGCGGACTAGTTCTTTGGCCACTGGAATCTGCTTATTATCAGTAGGAGTTGGGTTTCTCTGTGCTGGAGCAGTATCTATAAAAACTGGAGTTGGTTTATTATCTCCTGGTGTTTGGATCTTTTGCAAAGGCCTTGTTTGTAACCCTTCAGATTCTAACATAATCATCTTCCCCTTGCATGCCTTGTATAGAAGAATGGTGCTTTAATTATAAAACATGTGACAGTAGAGAGATGGAATAGGTACTGAAGAATAGAAAGGCATGACATATTGACACGTATTCCCTCCATCCGGAAAAAGTGGATGGGTCTAGGCGTATTTCAGTTCTAGATACATCCTTTTTTATTCATTTCGGCAACATGTAATCCAGACGGAGGGAGTATGGTGTAAGAGCTAGGGATACGACAGGACGAAACAGCAAAAAAAACACTAGTTGAACGTAAAACTGTATGGTAGCGGAATATGTGCAGAAATAACTAAGGCAACATACACGTGTATGATTGGGAAAATAAGATGGCATTGCAACAGAGCACTAGAACAACACTTCAATGTAAAAAAAACATGGTATGGTAGACAGATGAAGTACATACTGATGAATAACAATGCATATGATATTCAGAAGCATGATGTCCAAATTAAGCAGATGGCATTGCGATAGAGTAGAATGACAGTACTTGAATTTGAAAACATGTTATCATGAATGGAATAGGTACTGAAAAACAGGAAGGCATGCCATATTTACATGCATGATCAGCATGCTAAGCACATGGCATTGCAACAGAGTAGATACACTCCAGGACATTATATGCATGTTGTACCCATATCACAGGCCAAGTTAGAGCAAGGACCTTGTGGGGTGAAGAGGATTCATCATATTTCTGCAAGTCTTCTGAAGAACTGCCTTTACATGTTCCATCATATTGGGTATCATTGACATCAAGTTTACTGGCCTTTACATTGCTCCGTGAGGTTCTTGTGGATATATCAGTGTGTACAATTATATCTGACATGCATGGAAGACAACTAGTAGTTAGATTTATGTAATGAGTGCCTGTAGGAGACGACATAAATAGTAGGACTGGGGTTAACTAGCAGCAACAGGTCTCAGAAACTAAAGAGAGAACACAGATGAAAGCTACAGAATATGTATCGTTTGTACTCGAGATTAACTAGATGGCACACAAAAGTATTAAAGAACAACATAGGTAATACCAGAAGTGGTATAATACTATAATCACCAGCCTGTGGGATAGAATTGGCTGATGGATGATAACTATGGAACAACGTTACCTAAAGAACAAGTATCTTAGCTGAACTATGGAACAACGTTAACTCCTGAACAAGACCCGTAAGAGATCAGCATGAATATACAGTGAAATGTGATGATCTATTTTCCATGCTTAGATGAATAACAAAGCCATAAATGTTTCACACAACTAAGATGATGGTACAACCTATTTGGCTGCCATCCATAGGAGTGAGCATCACGTGCTGACTTGTCGATGGCCCTGCAGTTGTTGTGGTTGTCCATGTTGGGCACGCGCATTCGATGCAGGGAACTATTGAGTGGGGACTATAGCTCCCTTCTGGTGTACGCTTCCCCTTGTTGGAGCAGCTGCGGTGAGTCGGAATACGGTGTGCCTGAAGATGCAGATAACGCATAATGTTAAGAACGACATATCTCTTTGATCTGAAGGAATACTGCGACGCCCCCGATTTAACCGTACACTAATCATGCACGCAAATGTGTACGATCAAGATCAGGGACTCACGGGAAGATATCACAACACAACTCTACAAATAAAATAAGTCATACAAGCATCATAATACAAGCCAGGGGCCTCGAGGGCTCGAATACAAGTGCTCGATCATAGACGAGTCAGCGGAAGCAACAATGTCTGAGTACAGACATAAGTTAAACAGGGTGCCATAAGATGGCTAGCACAAACTGGGATACAGATCGAAAGAGGAGCAGGCCTCCTGCCTGGGATCCTCCTAGGTCACTCCTGGTCGTCATCAGCGGCCTGCACGTAGTAGTAGGCACCTCCGGGATAGTAGTCGTCGTCGACGGTGGCGTCTGGCTCCTGGACTCCAGCATCTGGTTGCGACAACCAGGTAGAAGGGAAAGGGGAAAAGAGGGAGAAAAGCAACCGTGAGTACTCATCCAAAGTACTCACAAGCAAGGAGCTACACTACATATGCATGGGTATATGTGTAAGGAGGCCATATCAGTGGACTGAACTGCAGAATGCCAGAATAAGAGGGGGATAGCTAAACCTATCGAAGACTACGCTTCTGGCAGCCTCCGTCTTGCAGCATATAGAAGAGAGTAGATTGTAGTCCTCCAAGTAGCATCTCCAAGTAGCAACTCCAAGTAACAACTCCAAGAAGCATCGCATAGCATAATCCTACCCGGCGATCCTCTCCTCGTCGCCCTGCGGAAAAGCGATCACCGGGTTGCCTGTGGAACTTGGAAGGGTGTGTTTTATTAAGTATCCGGTTCTAGTTGTCATAAGGTCAAGGTACAACTCCAAGTCGTCCTGTTACCGAAGATCACGGCTATTCGAATAGATTAACTTCCCTGCAGGGGTGCACCACATAGCCCAACACGCTCGATCCCATTTGGCCGGACACACTTTTCGGGGTCATGCCCGGCCTCGGAAGATCAACACGTCGCAGCCCCACCTAGGCAAAACAGAGAGGCCAGCACGCCGGTCTAAACCTAAGCGCACAGGGGTCTGGGCCCATCGCCCTGAGCACACCTGCACGTTGCGAGGGCGGCCGAAAGCAGACCTAGCCTAGTGGCGTTCCAGTCCAATTCGGCGCGTGCCGCTCCGTCGCTGACGTCTGAAGTGCTTCGGCTGATACCACGACGTCGGGATACCCATAACTACTCCCACGTAGATGGTTAGTGCGTATAGGCTCGTAGCCAGACTCAGATCAAATACCAAGATCTCGTTAAGCGTGTTAAGTATCCGCGAACGCCGAACAGGGCCAGGCCCACCTGTCTCCTAGGTGGTCTCAACCTGCCCTGTCGCCCCGCCACAAAGATCCACACAGAAGGCCGTCGGGACAAAGGTCCTTTCAGCCCCCAATCCGTGAATCACTCGCGGGTACTCTTCGAGCTGACCCGACTTTAGTCACCATCTGTATAGTATGTGTGTATGTATAGTATATACCCGTGATCACCTCCCAGGTGATCACGGCCCGATAGTATAGCAAGGCAGACTGACAAGAATGTAGGGCCAATGATGATAAACTAGCATCCTATACTAAGCATTTAGGATTGCAGGTAAGGTATCAACAGATGTAGCGACAATGTCAGGCTATGCATCAGAATAGGATTAATGAAAGCAGTAACATGCTACACTACTCTAATGCAAGCAGTATAGAGAAGAATAGGCGATATCTGGTGATCAAGGGGGGGGCTTGCCTGGTTGCTCTGGCAAGAGAGAGGGGTCGTCAACTCCGTAGTCGAACTGGGCAGCAGCAGCGTCGGTCTCGTAGTCTACCGGAGAGAAGAGGGGGAAGAAACAATGAATACCAAGTAAACAGATGCATATCGATGCATGACATGTCAAGAAGCGATGCTAGGCGTGCCCTAACGTGGTATAAGGTGGTACTGGTCAAGGGGGAATCATCCGGGAAAGTATTTCCGGTGTTTCGTGTTTTCGGGCAGAGGAGCCGGAGGGGGAAAG
>NC_057794.1:136226661-136232485 GCF_018294505.1 Triticum aestivum
AAAAAATGAATTTCCACAATCAGGTGAACAAAGAGATATCATTTGTCGGATCAAATGATATAATGATGTATGCTTGAGGAAAACATACACAGTTAAAGGTGCAACCGAAATATGGGCTTACGTAGAATGATCAATGTTAGAATGGTGGTTCAACAACCAGTAGTCTAAGAATGAACGGCCGACCATTAACTTCAAAGCAATAGGGTTGCTAGAAGAAAAGAATCCAAACAACACCGTTCACTTGTTGGAATCAACACGGGGACCAAGAAAGAATGGTGATGGTGAGAAGTATCACTATACCAAGAATTCTTAAGAGGTGGAGTAATCCTCGTGACATTCTTGTCATAAAAGATGGTAATACTCCAAGGTAAAAAAGAACAATTGCTGGATAGCAAGGAACTCAAGGTATAACACCAAACACGAACAAGCTTGTGTTGGTGGGAAGGCAATAAAGTGGTCAATGATAACACAAATCATCAAGGGCAAGGATGGTATTTCTCATCATGAACTCAATTGATATCCTGGAAGAGCTCAGAACGGTCATGATGATCACGACACATTTGTCGAGAGATTCCATGAAGACGTAATCAATCAGCGACGACATTAAGTCAAAGGAATGATGATGCCAAAAGTCATTGGAACCATGGGTACGACACAAACTCGAACTCAAGCTTGTTGTTTAAGGTGAAAGGGTATGACGAGGAAAATCGACGTAAGGTTAGTTCATCGTCGAAAATTGGTGCTCCGAGAATAAAGACCAGGTAGCACAGTTAGAATCGTCACGACAATGATATAGCCAAACAGGCTAGGAATGGCGTGATCGGGTACAAACTCGTACTTATAGAAGCTTACTGAAGAGTTGTTGAACCGAAGAGCGGACTCGGTTCAGGTATCGGTGTCTTTGAGTGTTCAATAACTCAGAGCTCACGAAAAATTGGAATCAGTGGGAAGGTAGCACTTGATGAAGAACTCATAAGGAGTTATGCAGTTCCATGATAATCTCGAGATACCAGGGGGGTAATACTCGACACAAGATCAAAGTAAAGGTGGGACTGGTGTATTGATCCATAGAAGACAATTGTTTTAACTTGTCCGAGAAATGAGATCAAAGAATAACAATCATGGTCGGAACCACGGTTGCAAAAGGCCAGATCCTAGATATAAGATGAACTTATACCAAAGGAATAATTTATTTAAAAGAAGCTTTAATGATAAGATCTACATCGTGTCCATGGGCATGAACACAAGTTCAAGGTCGACTCCCACTTCTCCAATGCATACATTTTCATTCACTTCTCACGTCCGATGAAGATGCAGTGTTGAAATTTTATCTGGTGAAGTACCAGAAGTGTATGACTCGTGAAAACTTTCGGGTTCACACGGTTTAGAGAAGGCATATGTTCAACCCATAGGGCTTCTTAGAGGCATATACCACAAGTTTCAAGAGTAAATAACACAAGCCCGAAAGCAGAGTAAGGTTGGCCAAGCGGAGGATACAACTTAACAAAGGCATTATGTATCAGGGGAAGAACTCATAAAGTGATCAAATGTGAAGGACACTGTCGGATAACAATCCAACAAAGGACTTGATGGTCCACAAAGGATCTGATACGAGTATCGGTACTCAACTAGAGGGAGAAGAATGCAAGGAGATCAGATTATAGAAACAACTGACTAACTCAATTGTCAAATGCAAAGGAATTATGATTTCCAAATCAAGGGATCAGAAGCAATGCTCTGATTAGGGATGGATAAGTTGAATAGCCTTAGGGTATAATCAACGACAATTGGATTGGTCGAGAACCAATTCCAGTTAAAAGAATGGCAGCTTAGCCGGAGAAGTAATTTATAAGGATCAATGATGTTTGCGGGTATTCGCAAACATATTGAGTCAACAGACTCAAAATGATAATGACAAGGAATGTCATTAAGACTACGAGACTTATGGGATTAACCATAATGCAAGCAAGCAAGAATTTCAAGAGCCAAAGGCTCCAGAGGATTTTCGGAAGATCGAATATTATTTTGAAGACTTTTGTGAAACACATGAACAACTGGGGATAAGCGGATACTCGACAAGTGCGAGAATTATCCATAGGGGTATTCAGGTGACAAGAACAGCAAGGCGATAAGCTCAAAGGATTATCGAAACAACGACGAGTGTTTCGAGGTATCTGGTAATAACAAGACCAACTGGGGATGAATGTAAGAATAACAACTGCAAGTGGTTATCCATAAGGGTTGACGGTGGAAGGGGAATTGCAAATGCGATGAACATAAGTTCTCGGGTTAACAGCGGAGAGTATCTTCACGGTCTTCTGGTGCAGCAGACGATCATCAGTAATAAGGGGCTCTCCGGGTGAAAGTGATAACGAGATCCTATTGTTAGATTTAGTAAACTTCATTTAACTCGAATAGAGGAGAGATCAGAGTCCCAGAGTAAAGGTCGAGGAGTAAAAGATCCTACTACCACCCAATGGCGACGTGGGCCCATGGGCCGCACAGCCATGTTAGTAAAAGTTTTGTAAAGTCTAGACTCGACTTCGGCCAAGGAGTTGGAAGGGATTCCTACAGGCAGTCGGCTCTGATACCAACTTGTGACGCCCCCGATTTAACCGTACACTAATCATGCACGCAAATGTGTACGATCAAGATCAGGGACTCACGGGAAGATATCACAACACAACTCTACAAATAAAATAAGTCATACAAGCATCATAATACAAGCCAGGGGCCTCGAGGGCTCGAATACAAGTGCTCGATCATAGACGAGTCAGCGGAAGCAACAATATCTGAGTACAGACATAAGTTAAACAGGGTGCCATAAGATGGCTAGCACAAACTGGGATACAGATCGAAAGAGGAGCAGGCCTCCTGCCTGGGATCCTCCTAGGTCACTCCTGGTCGTCATCAGCGGCCTGCACGTAGTAGTAGGCACCTCCGGGATAGTAGTCGTCGTCGACGGTGGCGTCTGGCTCCTGGACTCCAGCATCTGGTTGCGACAACCAGGTAGAAGGGAAAGGGGAAAAGAGGGAGAAAAGCAACCGTGAGTACTCATCCAAAGTACTCGCAAGCAAGGAGCTACACTACATATGCATGGGTATATGTGTAAGGAGGCCATATCAGTGGACTGAACTGCAGAATGCCAGAATAAGAGGGGGATAGCTAAACCTATCGAAGACTACGCTTCTGGCAGCCTCCGTCTTGCAGCATATAGAAGAGAGTAGATTGTAGTCCTCCAAGTAGCATCTCCAAGTAGCAACTCCAAGTAACAACTCCAAGAAGCATCGCATAGCATAATCCTACCCGGCGATCCTCTCCTCGTCGCCCTGCGGAAAAGCGATCACCGGGTTGCCTGTGGAACTTGGAAGGGTGTGTTTTATTAAGTATCCGGTTCTAGTTGTCATAAGGTCAAGGTACAACTCCAAGTCGTCCTGTTACCGAAGATCACGGCTATTCGAATAGATTAACTTCCCTGCAGGGGTGCACCACATAGCCCAACACGCTCGATCCCATTTGGCCGGACACACTTTTCGGGGTCATGCCCGGCCTCGGAAGATCAACACGTCGCAGCCCCACCTAGGCAAAACAGAGAGGCCAGCACGCCGGTCTAAACCTAAGCGCACAGGGGTCTGGGCCCATCGCCCTGAGCACACCTGCACGTTGCGAGGGCGGCCGAAAGCAGACCTAGCCTAGTGGCGTTCCAGTCCAATTCGGCGCGCGCCGCTCCGTCGCTGACGTCTGAAGTGCTTCGGCTGATACCACGACGTCGGGATACCCATAACTACTCCCACGTAGATGGTTAGTGCGTATAGGCTCGTAGCCAGACTCAGATCAAATACCAAGATCTCGTTAAGCGTGTTAAGTATCCGCGAACGCCGAACAGGGCCAGGCCCACCTGTCTCCTAGGTGGTCTCAACCTGCCCTGTCGCCCCGCCACAAAGATCCACACAGAAGGCCGTCGGGACAAAGGTCCTTTCAGCCCCCAATCCGTGAATCACTCGCGGGTACTCTTCGAGCTGACCCGACTTTAGTCACCATCTGTATAGTATGTGTGTATGTATAGTATATACCCGTGATCACCTCCCAGGTGATCACGGCCCGATAGTATAGCAAGGCAGACTGACAAGAATGTAGGGCCAATGATGATAAACTAGCATCCTATACTAAGCATTTAGGATTGCAGGTAAGGTATCAACAGATGTAGCGACAATGTCAGGCTATGCATCAGAATAGGATTAATGAAAGCAGTAACATGCTACACTACTCTAATGCAAGCAGTATAGAGAAGAATAGGCGATATCTGGTGATCAAGGGGGGGGCTTGCCTGGTTGCTCTGGCAAGAGAGAGGGGTCGTCAACTCCGTAGTCGAACTGGGCAGCAGCAGCGTCGGTCTCGTAGTCTACCGGAGAGAAGAGGGGGAAGAAACAATGAATACCAAGTAAACAGATGCATATCGATGCATGACATGTCAAGAAGCGATGCTAGGCGTGCCCTAACGTGGTATAAGGTGGTACTGGTCAAGGGGGAATCATCCGGGAAAGTATTTCCGGTGTTTCGTGTTTTCGGGCAGAGGAGCCGGAGGGGGAAAGTTGCGGGTTCGATAGGTTAGGGGGGTGTGGTGGACGAACGGACTGCGTATCCGGAATCGTCTCGTCGTTCTGAGCAACTTTCATGTATAAAGTATTTTCATCTGACTTACGGATTATTTTATATAATTTTTCAAAGTTTTAATGATATTCTGAAATTATTATTAACTCGAAATTAATTGAATAAATGCTAGGTGCACCCAGCACAGGGTACACAAAAGTGTACCCGGGGATGACAAGTGGGCCAAGGGGGACCCAGTTGACCAGTCAAGGTTTGACTGGTCAACAGGGGGTAGGGCCCCCTGTCATTGACTCACTAGTAAACTGACAATTTTAGTTAGACTAATTAAGCAGTTAGCAGGTTAATTAACATGATTAATTAGGTTAATTAATTAACTAACTATTTTAATCATTATATCTTTTCATTTAATTATTTTTCGTTTTCGGGTGGACCCCGCGTGTCATTGGCCAGAGGCCTTAGCGGGTCGTGTGGGCAGGTAGGTCTCGGGCGACGGGCGGGCGCCCGTTAACGGGCGCACCCGGGCGATGGCCAGCGGGCGTGGACGGGCGCCGGCACGACGTCAGCGAGGCCACGCCGAGGCGGGGCCGTGGCGAAGCGGGTAGTCGCCGAAGGGGGACGCCGGGGCCGTGGAGGGTGCGGCCGGACCAGGACGACCCGAGCAAGGGCTCGTCGGCGCTGGCAAAAGCGCAACGGGGGAGGGGCTCCGGTCTTGTCTGCTGCTGTTGGGACGTAGAGCAGCGCGCAGCAGCCGCAGGAGGCAGCGCCAGCAGGGAGCGGGGCGGCGCGCAAGTGCGGCGCGACGGCGGCCACGGGATGCAGCAGGAGTGCGCGGTGACGGTGGCGCGCGTGCACAGAGGAGGAGATGGAGGAAGAGGGAGGCAGCGGCTCACATGGGAGCGGGAGGGGCATGGCAGCGGCTCGGGGGCGACCCGTGGGGAGGAGGACGGGGACGACGCTCTGGCGTGGTGACGAGGTCCGGTGGTGCGGGGGACGGCTTCGGGCGATGGGTGGCGGCGCCAGGGGCGTCGGGGATGGGCGCTTGCGTCGGGGTCGGGCGCGATGGCGGCGGGTCGCGCGGTGGTCGAGCAGCGGCGTCGGGGAGGATGGCGCGGTGTTGGAGGGGGAGGAAGGAGACCGGGAGGGTGGCGCTGCGGTGACCGAGCAGGGCGCGGGGCCGGGTGGCTCCGATCTCGATCTGGATCGGGGAGGCACC
>NC_057794.1:136233583-136241525 GCF_018294505.1 Triticum aestivum
CTGCCGGCCCGAAGCCCAGGGGGTAGGGTGTTTCTCCTTTTTTTTGTTGTTTTGTCTTTTTGTATTTCCTTCCTTTTACTTATTTTCTCTTCTGTTTTGGCTAATTGTTTGGGCACCAAATGAGTTTTGTAAAATATTAGCGTTGGCCCACAATTCACAACACAATATACCCTACCACCAAAAACTAGTTTGGGGTAATTATCATTTCATATTTTTTTTTTTATTAATAAAAAGGTTAGTAAATAATGTTTTCAGCCACTGTTTGAGGTTGTTTAAGTCACTTATCAAATTTCAATAATGTTGTTTACAATTTTATCATAGCCCCTGATTTATCTACTATTTATTGAACATTTTAGCTTTAATATTTGAAAAACTTTTATTGTTTGCTTGATTTTGATTTTGAATTTGAATCGGTTTCGAGCTAACGCGAGATTACTAACAGTAATCAAAGTGACGTGGCATCGTTAACGTGGGATTACTGTAGCCTAATTATCCGGGCGTCACAAATACACTAAGAGATCAACATCAAGGTAGGAGAGTGGTTACATGTCTGTTGACTGAAGACTAAATTGGGGTCACACGATTTTATTTCATTTCGGTACTGTACGATCTACGCCGGATGGCTGGCCGTCTTGTGCCTCCTGGATGACACTGTTCGGAATCTTCCCCGAAGAGCCAGCGACCAACGGCAAAGCAGCCTGCCTCCGCTGTCCATGGCCTGATACGTCTCCAACGTATCTATAATTTTTGATTGCTCCATGCTATGTTATCTACTATTTTGGGCAATATTGGGCTTTATTATCCACTTTTATATTATTTTTGGGACTAACCTATTAACCGGAGGCCCAGCCAAGATTTGCTGTTTTTTTTTTGCCTATTTCAGTGTTCCGAAGAAAAGGAATATCAAATGGAGTCGGAATGGAACGAAATCAACTGGAGAAGTTATTTTTGGAAGGAAAGCTACTGGAAAAGCTTGGAGTGCATGTCAGGAAAGAAGGGAGGTGCCCACGAGGGTGGGTGGCGCCCCCCCGCTGCCTCGTGCCCCCCCTTCAGTCCATCGATGTACTTCTTTCACCCATATATACCTACGTATCCTAAAACTTCCAGAACAGACAATAGATCGGGAATTCCGCCGCCAAAAGCCTCCGTAGCCACCGAAAGCCAATCTAGACCCGTTCTGGCACCGTGCCGGAGGGGGAAATGCTTCTCCGGTGGCCAGCTTCATCATCCCGGTGCTCTCCATGACGAGGAGGGAGTAGTTCTCCCTCGGGGCTGAGGGTATGTACCAGTAGCTATGTGTTTGATCTCTCTCTCTCTCTCTCATGTTCTTGAGGTGATACGATCTTGATGTATCGCGAGCTTTGCTATTATAGTTGGATCTTATGTTTTCCTCCCCCTCTTCTCTCTTGTAATGGATTGAGTTTCCCCTTTGAAGTTATCTTATCGGATTGAGTCTTTAAAGATTTGAGAACACTTGATGTATGTCTTGCTGTGCGTATCTGTGGTGACAATGGGATACCACGTGATTCACTTGATGTATGTTTTGGTGATCAACTTGCGGGTTCCGCCCATGAACCTATGCATAGGGGTTGGCACATGCTTTCGTCGTGATTCTCCAGTAGGAACTTTGGGGCACTCTTTGAGGTTGAATAGATGAATCTGAGATTGTGTGATGCATATCGTATAATCATACCCACAGATACTTGAGGTGACATTGGAGTATCTAGGTGACATTAGGGTTTTGGTTGATTTGTGCCTTAAGGTGTTATTCTAGTACAAACTCTAGGGCTGTTTGTGACACTTATAGGAATAGCCCAATGGATTGATTGGAAAGAATAACTTTGAGGTGGTTTCGTACCCTACCATAATCTCTTCGTTTGTTCTCCGCTATTAGTGACTTTGGAGTGACTCTTTGTTGCATGTTGAGGGATAGTTATGTGATCCAATTATGTTATTATTGTTGAGAGGACTTGCACTAGTGAAAGTATGAACCCTAGGCCTTGTTTCCTAGCATTGCAATACCGTTTACGCTCACTTTTATCATTAGTTACCTTGCTGTTTTTATAATTTCAGATTACAAAAACCTTTATCTACTATCCATATACCACTTGTATCACCATCTGTTCGCCGAACTAGTGCACCTATACAATTTACCATTGTATTGGGTGTGTTGGGGACACAAGAGACTCTTTGTTATTTGGTTGCAGTGTTGCTTGAGAGAGACCATCTTCATCCTATGCCTCCTATGGATTGATAAACCTTAGGTCATCCACTTGAGGGAAATTTGCTACTGTCCTACAAACCTTTGCACTTGGAGGCCCAACAACGTCTACAAGAAGAAGGTTGTGTAGCAGACATCAAGCTCTTTTCTGGCGCCGTTGCCGGGGAGGTGAGTGCTTGAAGGTATATCTTTAGATCTTGCAATCGAGTCCTTTAGTTTCTTGTTTTATCACTAGTTTAGTTTATAAAAGAGAACTATAAAAAAATGGAATTGAGTTTGTCTCGCACGCTTCATCTTTTTAATATCTTTCGTGAGTATGATGGAAAGGAAAATTGTGCTAAAGTGTTAGAAGAAGAATGCATTAAAATGTTTGGCACTAAATCTTTGAATGATGAGCATGATTGCAATGTTGTTAGTATGAACTCCTTGAATATCCATAGTACTAATGATGATTGCACTAGTTATGATGAAAATGTCTCCTATAAACATGTCAATTTTTGTTGAGTGCATTGGGTTTGTAAGTACACACCAAATAGGGAAGATAGATATTGCAAGAGGCATAAGTACTTAGAAACTGAATTGTTGCAAGAAAGTCTTGATGATTGTGCTGAAAAATTCAATATTTTTCACGCCCCTTGTGAACTTTGGAATGAACATGGTCATTTAAATCTCCAATGCAAATTGTTTCATGACCGAATCGTATCCAAAAATTGTGATAATTTGATTACCCTTGAGCATCATAAAGAGCTTAATCTTATTTTGGGGTATGAGGAAATGAAACGTATAACTGAGGGTATTCCAAAGTTTAATCTAGATAGATTTCTTGATTTTGATCTAGATAAGATTTATATGTATTGTGCGGTGAATTGCATTGAAAATTCATATATTGCCAAGAAAACAAATAGAGGATGAAGAGAATACTAATGAACGGGAAGATACTTCCCAATATTCTCCTATTATTTCTTATGATGAATCAGGTAACGAGGAGGAGCCTCCTATTCAACCAATCTCATTAATAAGGAGCTCCAAAAAGAGGATTGAACCCACACATGATGTGGTGAAGAAGAAGAAAAGAAAAAGGAAGAGAGGTAAAAAGATATCTCTCCCAAATAATGCAGCTCCTATTACTATTGTGCCTCATGAAAATATAATTGTGGAAGATAATGATACTTCTTATGATCTTGAAAATCTTTTTGGCACTTGCTTGGAAGAATATGATAATTGCTATACTATTGGTGCTATCTATACTATTAATGATGAGAGTGATTATGCTTATGATATGAAAAGGCCCAAGCTTGGGGATGCTATGTTTGATGAAGATGATGTTTTTGAGAATATATTTGCTGGAATTAATGTTTGTCCCAAGCTTGGGGATGCTACGCTTAATGAAGATGATATTTTTAGTATCCCAAGTTTTGATATGCAAATTTATAATGATAATAACATGGCTCCTACTTATGATAATTATTGTGATGATACATATGCTATAAAAAGTAGTGAGCATTATATTTATAAAACTTGTCATGATTATGGTCACCCCTTTTCTGAACATGACTCTTTTAATGTGGAAACAATTTATAGTATTCGAGTTTCTTATGATACTCCCACTATTCCGAATGAGAAGAATTTTGCTTATGTGGAGAGTAATAAAATTTCTATGCTTGTAGATCATGAAAAGAATGCTTTAGGTGATGATTATATTGTTGAATTCATTCATGATGCTACTGAAAATTATTATGAGGGAGGAACATATGCTTGTAGGAATTGCAATAATATCAAGTTTCCTCTCTATGTGCTTAAAATTTTGAAGTTATGCTTGTTTTACCTTCCTATGCAAGTTGATCCTTGTTCCCACAAGTTGTTTGCTCACAAAATCCCTATGAATAGGAATAGGGTTAGACTTAAATGTGCTAGTCATATTCTTCATGATGCTCTCTTTATGTTTCAATTCTTATCTTTTATATGAGCATCATTGAAATCATCATGCCTAGCTAGGGGCGTCAAACGATAGCGCTTGTTGGGAGGCAACCCAACTTTATTTTTATTACTTGCTTTTTGCTCCTGTTTAGTAATAAATAATTCATCTAGCCTCTGCTTATATGTGGTTTTATGCTTTTAATTAGTGTTTGTGCCAAGTAGAACCTTTGGGAAGACTTTGGAAAGTCTTGTTGATCATGCTGTCAAAAGCAGAAACTTTAGTGCTCACGAGAATTGCTGCCATTTTTATTTAGAGTTCTATTTAGTTAATTATTTTTTCAGATGATTAATAGATAAATTCCTCAGGTCCAGCAATTTATTTGAGAATTTTATGAATTCCAGAAGTATACGTTTGATTCAGATTACTACAGACTGTTCTGTTTTTGACAGATTCTGTTTTTCATGTGTTGTTTACTTATTTTGATGAATCTATGGCTAGTAAAATAGTTTATAAACCATAGAGAAGTTTGAATACAGTAGGTTTAACACCAATATAAATAAAGAATGAGTTCATTACAGCATCTTGAAGTGGTGATTTATTTTCTTATACTAACGGAGCTTACGAGTTTTCTGTTAAGTTTTGTGTTGTGATGTTTTCAAGTTTTGGGTAAAGATTCGATGGGCTATGGAATAAGGAGTGTAAAGAGCCTAAGCTTGGGGATGCCCAAGGCACCCCAAGGTAATATTCAAGGATATCCAAGAGCCTAAGCTTGGGGGTGCCCCGGAAGGCATCCCCTCTTTCGTCTTCGTTCATCGGTAACTTTACTTGGAGCTATATTTTTATTCACCACATGATATGTGTTTTGCTTGGAGCGTCAATTTATTTTGTTAGAATTTGCTTGATGTTATTTAGAACAATGTTTTTCATCTTTTATTTCAATAAAAGTGGCATTGATAGCCTTTACTATACCTATTTTAGAAGTCCACATGTTGCTGTTTGAAAACAGAAAGTTTACCGTTGTTGCAATAATTTCCTAGAAAAATTAGAATGTGATAAAATGTTGAATTTTTTTGCATATTAAGATCTGATAAATTTACTATAGTGGGAATTTTCTTTCATAATTTTTGGAGCTAGGGAAGTATGGATGTTGCTGCATTCTTTACAAACTATCCTGTTTAGGCAGATTGCTGTTATGTTTGCATTGTTTGCATATGTTTGCTTCTTTAATGATTCTATTTGAGGATAGGACTATTAAATATGCAGAGGCATTTAGTATGCAATGTTGAATAATAATTTTAGTGATTTTCTACAGTAGATTATGATAAGGTTTTGGCAATGGTTTATACTAACTTATCTCATGAGTCCTTGTTGAGTTTTGGATGAAGCTTTTGAGATTTAGGGAGACCGTGATATGAGAGGAATTAAGGAGACACAAAAGCTCAAGCTTGGGGATGCCCAAGGCACCCCAAGATAATATTTCAAGAATTCTCAAGCGTCTAAGCTTGGGGATGCCCCGTTTGGCATCCCACCTTTCTTCTTCAACAACTATCGGTTAGTATCGGTTGATCCTAAGTTTTTGCTTCTTCACATGATGTTTGCTATTCTTAGATGTCATTTTATTTTGCTTTGCTTGATGTTTGAATAAAATACCAACATCTGAAATTATTAAATGTTAGAGAGTCTTCACATAGTTGCATAATTATTCGACTACTCATTGATCTTCACTTATATCTTTCGGAGTAGTTTGTCATTTGCTCTAGTGCTTCACTTAGATTATTTTGAGAGTCTTAAATAGCATGGTAATTTGCTTAAAATCCTAATATGCTAGGTATACAAGATTAATAATAAAACTTTCTTATGAGTGTATTGAATACTAAGAGAAGTTTGATGATTGATGATTGTTTTGAGATATGGAGGTAATAATATCAAAGTCATGCTAGTTGAGTAGTTGTGAATTTGAGAAATGCTTGTGTTAAAGTTTGTGATTCCCGTAGCATGCACGTATGGTGAAACGTTATGTGATGAAGTCGGAGCATGATTTATTTATTGATTGTCTTCCTTATGAGTGGCGGTCGGGGACGAGCCATGGTCTTTTCCTACCAATCCATCGGAGCATGCGCGTAATACTTTGCTTTGATAACTTCTAGATTTTTGCAATAAGTATATGAGTTCTTTATGACTAATGTTGAGTCCATGGATTATACGCACTTTCCTTACTTCCGCCATTGCTAGCCTCTCTAATACCGCGCACTTTTCGCCGGTATCATACACCCACCAAATACCTTCCTCAAAACAGCCACCATACCTACCTATCAGGGCATTTCCATAGCCATTCCGAGATATATTGCCATGCAACTTTCCACCGTTCCGTTCTTTATGACACGCTCCATCATTGTCATATTGCTAGCATGATCATGTAGTTGACATTGAGTTTGTGGCGAAGCCACCATTCATAATTCTTTCATACATGTCACTCTTGATTCATTGCATATCCCGATACACCGCCGGAGGCATTCATATAGAGTCATATTTTGTTCTAAGTATTGAGTTGTAATTGTTGAGTTGTAAGAAAAACAAAAAGTGTGATGATCATCATTTTTAGAGCATAGTCCCAAGTGAGGAAAGGATGATGGAGACTATGATTCTCCCACAAGTTGGGATGAGACTCCGGACGAAAAATAAATAAAAAAAGAGGCCATAAAAAAGGAGAAGGCCCCCCAAAAAAATGAGAGAAAAAGAGAGAAGGGACAATGTTACTATCCTTTTACCACACTTGTGCTTCAAAGTAGCACCATGATCTTCATGATAGAGAGTCTCTCGTTATGTCACTTTCATATACTAAGTGGGAATTTTTCATTATAGAACTTAGCTTGTATATTCCAATGATGGGCTTCCTCAAAATGCCCTAGATATTCATGAGCAAGTGAGTTGGATGCACACCCACTTCGTTTCTTTTGTTTAGCTTTCATATACTTATAGCTCTAGTGCATCCGTCGCATGGCAATCCCTACTCACTCACATTGATATCTATTGATGGGCATCTCCATAGCCCGTTGATACGCCTAGTTGATGTGAGACTATCTTCCCCTCTTTTTGTCTTCTCCACAACCACCATTCTATTCCACATATAGTGCTATATCCATGGCCCACGCTCATGTATTGCGTGAAGATCGAAAAAGTTTTGAAAATGTCAAAAGTATGAAACAATTGCTTGGCTTGTCATCGGGGTTGTGCATGATTTAAATACTTTGTGTGGTGAAGATAGAGCATAGCCAGACTATACGATTTTGTAGGGATAAGTTTCTTTGGCCATGTTATTTTGAGAAGACATGATTGCTTTGTTAATATGCTTGAAATATTATTATTTTTATGTCAATATGAACTTTTATCTTGAATCTTTCGGCTCTGAATATTCATGCCACAATTAAGAAGAATTACATTGAAATTATCACTCCGCATCAAAAATTCTGTTTTTATCATTTACCTACTCAAGGACGAGCAGGAATTAAGCTTGAGGATGCGTGATACGTCTCCAACGTATCTATAATTTTTGATTGCTCCATGCTATGTTATCTACTATTTTTGGCAATATTGGGCTTTATTATCCACTTTTATATTATTTTTGGGACTAACCTATTATCCGGAGGCCCAGCCCAGATTTGCTGTTTTTTTGCCTATTTTAGTGTTTCGAACAAAAGGAATATCAAACGGAGTCGAAACGGGACAAAATCAACTAGAGAAGTTATTTTTGGAAGGAAATCTACATGAAAAGCTTGGAGTGCACGTCAGGAAAGAAGGGAGGT
>NC_057794.1:136241710-136243790 GCF_018294505.1 Triticum aestivum
CCCATATATACCTACGTATCCTAAAACTTCCAGAACAGACAATAGATCAGGAGTTCTGCCGCCAGAAGCCTCCGTAGCCACCGAAAGCCAATCTAGACCCGTTACGGCACCCTGCCGGAGGGGGCAATCCTTCTCCGGTGGCCATCTTCATCATCCCGGTGCTCTCCATGACGAGGAGGGGGTAGTTCTCCCTCGGGGCTGAGGGTATGTACCAGTAGCTATGTGTTTGATCTCTCTCTCTCTCTCTCTCTCTCTCTCTCTCTCTCTCTCTCTCGTGTTCTTGAGGTGATACGATCTTGATGTATCGCGAGCTTTGCTATTATAGTTGGATATTATGTTTTCCTCCCCCTCTTCTCTCTTGTAATGGATTGAGTTTCCCCTTTGAAGTTATCTTATCGGATTGAGTCTTTAAAGATTTGAGAACACTTGATGTATGTCTTGCCGTGCGTATCTGTGGTGACAATGGGATACCACGTGATTCACTTGATGTATGTTTTGGTGATCAACTTGCGGGTTCCGCCCATGAACCTATGCATAGGGGTTGGCACACGCTTTCGTCGTGATTCTCCGGTAGGAACTTTGGGGCACTCTTTGAGGTTCTATGTGTTGGTTGAATAGATGAATCTGAGATTGTGTGATGCATATCGTATAATCATACCCACGGATACTTGAGGTGACATTGGAGTATCTAGGTGACATTAGGGTTTTGGTTGATTTGTGCCTTAAGGTGTTATTCTAGTACGAACTCTAGGGCTGTTTGTGACACTTATAGGAATAGCCCAACGGATTGATTGGAAAGAATAACTTTGAGGTGGTTTCGTACCCTACCATAATCTCTTCGTTTGTTCTCCGCTATTAGTGACTTTGGAGTGACTCTTTGTTGCATGTTGAGGGATAGTTATGTGATCCAATTATGTTATTATTGTTGAGAGGACTTGCACTAGTGAAAGTATGAACCCTAGGCCTTGTTTCCTAGCATTGCAATACCGTTTATGCTCACTTTTATCATTAGTTACCTTGCTGTTTTTATAATTTCAGATTACAAAAATCTTTATCTACTATCCATATACCACTTGTATCACCATCTCTTCGCCGAACTAGTGCACCTATACAATTTGCCATTATATTGGGTGTGTTGGGGACACAAGAGACTCTTTGTTATTTGGTTGCAGGGTTGCTTGAGAGAGACCATCTTCATCCTATGCCTCCTACGGATTGATAAACCTTAGGTCATCCACTTGAGGGAAATTTGCTACTGTCCTACAAACCTCTGCAATTGGAGGCCCAACAACGTCTACAAGAAGAAGGTTGTGTAGTAGACATCATGGCCCCGGCCAAAACCCCGCTCCCCGCCCCACCGCACTGCCGTAGTTGCACCGCCCCCGGGCCAATCCACAAAGACTACCCGTCATCCAGATCTGGCGGCGGCAGTACCTTCAACCCACGCAACTCTAAAAGATAGCCATCTAAGCGCTGCTTCCACGGCGAACTTGCGGCCCCGCACCCTTACGTTAGACACCAGCCAACCGGCAGCCTAGGAGCTCCACCGCCTCGAGGGGTGCTACTTCCCATTGGGAATCGATTGGTCCAGAATAAAAATTCAGACAACTGACGCCTAAACAGAGTGATTTGAGATGAGGGTGTGACCTATCTGGCGGCATGTGAAGTAGGCAGGTCCAGCTGCCGAGTCGGTGAGGCTGGCGCGGTTGTGGTGGCGACCGGCGGTAGGGAAAGAGCGATGTCGTGATGGTCGACGATTGACGGCTACGCGGAAGCAGCGCCAGGACTCTGGACGGATCCAAAGTTGGATCCGCTCCGGTGCCGTGAACAACGCGGGGGTGAATCGGCTCCGGTACGGTTCACGCATCCGTCATCGAGGCAGCACCAGCAGCACGGAGTAAGAGGCACACGGCCCAGTGCACGACGGCAAATGGACAGCGTCTCCGGCATTAGGGAGGAGGGCGGCTGTGAAATTGGTGCAGTGGGGGCACCATGGAGGTGGGGCTAAGGTTTTGTGGCTCGGGAGAAGGGAGCTTCCCGGGGAGAAGGTGATTTGGCGCCCATGAGTTATGAATGGGGG
>NC_057794.1:136243966-136244986 GCF_018294505.1 Triticum aestivum
GGGAGGGGAGTGGAACCATGTCTTACGGATGCATTTGTCTGAAATGTGAGGGGGAGTTACAGTTCTACCCTTGCCTATAGGCTTCTCGGCTTGGTCTGTGTACTGAGGGTCGGGGATAGTAGAGTAACTTTGCTTCTCCCCAAATAGTGGGCGGGAGCGATTTTGGGCGAGGAGGGCGTGTTTTGAACTATAGTGGGCGCCAGCGATTTCGGGCGAGGAGAGCGTGTTTTGAAATAGTGGTGCGAGCTATTTCGGGCGAGGAGAGCGTGTTTTGCCGACCATGGTTTATGAATTATTCAGCACATGTCATTTCGGCCGAGGAGAAGGCGCGCTTGGATGAAGTTACGAAACTACCCTCGATGTACAATGGGCCAATTGATGCGTGTCCCACATAGGATGGTGATTTCGCGTCTCCCATTTATTTGCTCAGGCGAATTCCACCGAGCAGAGAGGATGTTTAACTGTCTGTTCAAATTTTGGGGGAACGAGCATCCACGTCTACCTTACCAAGTCGATTCGGATCAAATTTTGAAATATTAGCTTGCCACTTCTTTTTTAGATGGAGAGATGATGCTCGGGAGTAATGTGTTTTTACATGGTCGTTGCTAGCGATTTACTATATGACAAATAGTTGACCCACTCAAAAACGCGAATCAAACCCAAAATGAAATATCTCGATTCAATGAAATAGCTCGTTCAGTAGGTCAAAATAGTGAACTAAGTCCAAAATTGAACACCTCAATCGAGTAGCATGTTGTACAGTATTATAGTACTCCATGAACATGTTGAAAGTCAAATTAATGAATTTGTTTGATATACGCATATGTCCGTTCATGTGTGGATTGCAGACAACATGTTCTCCAACTTAAATATTTGAATGCAAGTTTATATCGAAACATGGTTTATATCAGTCTTTGATGCATAAAACGTGACCTCCTCCTCTCCCGGACTCCTGTTCTCTCTCTCTCTCTCTCTCTCTCCTCTCTCTCTCTCTCGCCAACAATCTTCAATTCGGTCGCA